>NC_048305.1:81652131-81778637 GCF_013100865.1 Trachemys scripta elegans
CCCTGCTCCTTGTCCCCTGACTGCCCCCTCCTGGGACCCCTGCTCCTAACTGCCCTCCAGAACCCCACCCCCTATTTATGTACAGGCGTGACTACCTGCCCTTTCCTGGTTATTATACGCGGCCAGTCCGCATCCACATCCAGTAGTTTTAAAAAAAAATAAATAAACTAATAATTTAAATTGGAATTTCATCCATTAATAAGTATTTATTATATAGTTAAAACCATTCTATTGAAGGACAGATATTAAATAACACTAAATATGTTAATGTTCAAAACAATATTAAAAATTTGAAAATTTAGAGCATGGAAACCAAAATAGCTAAAATTTAGCTTTGGCAAGATACACGGAATGGAAACTCCGGGATCTTTACCTGTCACTGAATATAGTCATCATACCAATAGTGGAATATAAAACAAGTTTACATATACTCTCCTTAAAATTTTTACTTCTGTCCATTCCCAATAATTGTAACAAATCATTATTACCTTCACTCCACTTGCCACGCGCCCCAAGCACAAAACCAAAGAAGTGAATATTTTTACCTCCCGTTAAGTTTTTAATTTCTTCCTCTAACTCAAGATAATAAGCCACCTTCTCACTGTGGGCTTGTTCCAAACTTCCGGCATTATCCTCCCATCGCACTGTAACATCAACCACCACTGCTGTATCTCCTTTTATAAATATAATATCCGGCTTTCTTAACTCACCCTTACTATTTCTCAAATGGGGCTCTATCATTGCCTTCCACCCTAATTTACCAACCTTATCTACAACTGCAGACACTACTCTATTATGCCTTTTTATCCTAGCATTCTTAGTCTTATAACATTGTCCTGAGATATGGGGAACAGTCTCCCGCACTTTACCGCACCATCTACAAAGAGCATTCACACCTCCTCTTCCTCTTGCTAATGTCTCCCTAGTAGGATAAATATTTGCCCTAAGCTGCAATGCTGCGATATACGCTGACGATTTAACTTTACTAGAGTTTCTAAAAATCGAATTACTAATTAAATCATTTTTAAAATATTTTATCCCTATTCCCTGACATCTCAGTTCCGACCATCTTAAAAATTCCTCTTCCCTCCATTTCTTGGGATGAGATGTTACTGCACTAAATGACAATATTTTATCCACAAGATTTTCTCCTGCATATAGATAAGATAGGTCCATCCAATCATCTCTCGAGACAATATGTCTCCTCCATTTACGAATTAACATATTTGGGATTTGCACACTAAACTTAGTGAGAGCTAAACCACCATCCCTACCTCTAGAATAAAATATCCCATCTGTGGTACACTGAGGTAAATGTAAAATCTCTTTAACTATTTTTCTAACTAACACATCAAGATCGTCTAAAAGATTAAAAGGGGGTTCTATTAAAAGAAGATTATAAAATAGCTTCGGTAAGATGTATGTCTGTAAAATTAATATTTTTTGGGCCGGTTTTAATGGGGCCTTAATTAAATTCTCACTCCAATCTTTCAATTTTTCTTTAAGTACCGGTCCCCCTACACCTATCCAGGGATCTATTCTAGCCCCTAAATATTTTTCAAAATCCCCTGGTTGAACATATTCAATCTCCTCTGACCCTATCTGCCAATTATCCTTAGGATTAACTACATAGGTTTTATGTTTAGTTAAAATATGAAAGCCTTTCGTTTTCTTCACATTAACAGAGAGATTAGTATTTTTACAAAACTCCTCTAAAATACCCAAATTTTTGATCATTCCTTTATATGAGCTACTTAAAATTGCCACATCATCGGCAAAAGCCAATGACGTGACACTATTACCCTTAACATAAAAACCACTTCCTTCTACTTCTAATCTAGTTAAAAGGGGATCCATAGCAATATTAAACAAAATTGGGGACAACGGGTCACCCTGCTTGACCCCCCTCCTAATTAAAATAGACTCAGTAGCTTCATCACCCACCCATACCCTAGTTGTGCAATTATCATAAAGGTCCCTAATAATATCTATAAAATGTTCATCTATACCAAATCTTCTCAACCCGGCTATTATATGTCCGTGTCCCACAGAATCAAATGCTTTAGCCAGATCTACGAACACTATTGCAATTTCATTCCCATTTCGTTTAGCCCCTTTAATCAAATTATCTAATATAGCAATATTTTCCTCACACCCAGGGGCGGATATAAACCCTTTTTGTCTACTACATATCTTAACTGTTTCCACCAGTCTTTTTGCTAATATTTTGGTATAGATTCTAATCCAAACTGACCCAATTGTCAATGGTCTCCAAGATGTTAACTTCTTCATTTCCTCCTCATCTTGTGTCTTTGGTATTAAAATCGTTCTATTTTTCTTAAATTCATCTGGTACCTGTCTATTTAGAAACCATATATTAAAAATTTTTGTAAGTATTAAGGAGTCTAAATTAAAAATATCCCACAAATTGCTCACTTTTACTTTATCTGGGCCAGGAGCACTATCTTTTCTTATTTCTCTTAAAGCTATTCTAATCTCATCCACAGAGATCGGACTCATTAATATATCATTATCCGCATTCTCTGTGGATGATGGCCACCCTATCATATTACCATGTCCAATTGTTCCCAAAATATTTACATAGTATTCCTCAATTTCTTTCATAGGGATAGCACACTTAGCCTTATCTGGCTCTCCCATTATAATGCGAGTCAATCTTCTTCTATCCTTATCAAATAATTGTTGATAGAATTTATACTTAGCTTTCTTTGTAGCATATCTCCTAATTGCATTAAATTGCTTCCTTCTCCCCTCCTTTCTCATCTTCCCTTTTCCTTTATTCCTCAACTCTATTTGACTTTCATTTCTAGGGTCCTTTCCCTCTACTAATGAATAACATAATTTTTCCAACATTGCCCATCCGAGAGCTTTTGTTAAATCCTCCTTTAATAATCCTTCAATTTCCCCTAAACTATTTATTATTTCTCTTCCCTCCCTACTTTGTTTTCCCCGTTTACATATTTTCTCCACTAAATCCACTTCTGGATGTCCTTTTAGTGGGAAAATCCTCTCTCTTGGGGGCGGAATTTCTAATATATTTACTCTAATGTCCTCTACCTCAGTCACTTCCTCCCTATCTCCTGTTACCACTAACTTCTTCTTTGCTAATTCTCGTCTTTTATCTGATATTTGTTTATTCGTTTTGGTCCTCATCTCGCTCTCAATACATTTATTTATATTCCTTTTCCCAATATATTTCCTTTCCAACTGTATAAGCTGCGCAACCTCATCTTTGGTCCATATACGAGATCTAGTCGATCCCTCTTTGATCTTACTTTTAGCAGCCATATCTTCTTTTCTTTGCTCATTCCTCACAGCAGGGTGTCTATGTCTACAGTGTTGGCTCAATCCAGATCTAGTATGAAAACCAAGCCCACGTGTTTCCCACAAGGGAGGAGCTGCCCTTGTATCAGCACAAAGTGCTCTCGCTCCCGTTTTGCTACGCTGCATGGCAGTAACCGCTCCCAGTTGCAAAAGGGGAGGGCTGCACTTTGTGCTGAGACACTTGCTCAGAATGCAGGGCGGAGCTCCTCTCCAGCTGCTCCAGAGTCCAGCCCGGGACTTCCCTGCAGCCCTCCCAGCCGCTCGCTCTGCTATGCCGGGGGAGGGGGAAATCCCGGACATTGTGAGTGCTTTACAAATTCCCCCCGACGCTATTTTTAGTACAAAAAAGAGGACATGTCCGGGTAAATCCGGACGAATGGTAACCCTATAGTAGGGGCAGTATGAGAAAATGAGAACAGAGATGGTGGAGGGGAAAATTTGTGCAAGGCCTAGAATGGAGAGCAGGGCAGATGAGTTTGATGCAGGAAGCAAGAGGAGCCCAATAAAGGGATTCATAGGGAGGAGTGACGGTGTCAGAGTTGTGGGAGAAGATGATGATGATTTTAGCAGCAGCATTTTGTATTGAGTGGAGAGGGGATAGAGAAGATGGGGAAATTACAGTAGTTGAGTTGAGAAATAGCCAGCACAAAAACAAGAATTTTGCAGTATACACTGAAAATTGAAATATGAGGAATGACATACCTCAGTTAAATAAAAATCTGTATGAGACTTAATTGTCTAATAGATCATACAACGGAACTAGACCTCTATAGTTACGGAGAATGCACTATGTCCATGTTGGACTAAATCCACAGGCAACATTTACGTGTATTTAAGCTCTTGCTACCCCTTTCACCTCTTTCAGTTTTCTGAACTCTAGAGGATGCTATATGGGGAGCAACACATGTACAGAGACTTCAGTTTTCTTTGCACAAGAGCGGTCCAGGTTGGGAAGATGCCTTGTGCCCTCATTCATCTGCCCAAGAGCTAGGGACAGCATGACCCAGCGGGTATGTCTACACTGCACCTGGAAGCGAATCTCCTAGCCCAAATAGACAGACTTGCACCAGCAGGGCTCAAGCTAACACAAAAAAAGCAGTGTGGATGTTGCAGCTCTGGTGGAGGTTTGGGCTAGTCACCTAAGCTCAGACCCATGAGGTTGGGTAGCTTGAGAACCTGAGCTGCTGCCCCAGCTGCAATGTCCAAATTGCTATGTTTAGTATGCTAGTGTGAGCCTGTCCGTTCACTCCCTGATGAAATGTAGACATACTCTAAGTGTCTTGCCCCAGGTTGCAGAGCTGTAACTAGAACCCCAGAGTCCTGGCTTCCATCACCTCTTCTAAACACTACATATGCTTTCTAACAGATTTTTTAAAATGAGTTTTCCTTAAAAAAAATAAATAAATAAATTCTTCATGAATCAGGTGCTAAAGTTAAGATTCAGTTACAGCGAAGTAGCAGACTGTGATTTAACATTTGCTGAAATCTCCATTTGCTATCATCTCCTAGAGAGGGCAAGAGTAGATTCAAACTAAATCTGTGTAGAAAGGATTGGCTTCCACTCTAAAGGTTCCTTAAATAGCCTATGCTTTCAACTGTGCAGATAATGAGGCTTCTGGATTTTCCCTAGTTTTTTTTTATATTTGGGAGATTACATTACATATTCATTGATATTGTTTTGGGGCTGAAACCACGTTCCAGATGATTTAACAGATCATAATGCTTTATATAAAAAGGTGGCAAAATAAACTTCAGAGAGGCTAATGTTTTTTCAAATAATATGCCAAACAATTTTCTCCTGTGTGTAAAAGTAAATATGGTAAAAAAAATGTATGTTACGACTGTTAAACATAGCAACATAGAGAGAACTTTGAGTGAAAGGGACGGGGCAAATTTTAGGAAGATAAATTGCATAATATCTTTAAAAGGAAAATGGTCTATACTATGAGATGAAACTATATGGTGTTTAATAAGACCAGGGTTTCCCATAAGAATCTTTTGCTTTCCAGTGATTAATTATTTTCTGATACAACTAACTCCCTAAATTGAGAAGGTGGTTATTAGAAAATCACATCCACTCACATACTCCTGGATTACCTGAAAAAGCATGAATTGTCTGTCTTTCTGTGGTAGTCCTTGCAAGTCCCTCTTTGGGACACTTATCATTCCATTCTGGAGGTATGTAGCTCACTGCCAGTAAAGTGAGTGTCCTTCAGAACTCTTTTGGATTGTACCTGGGATAGTCTGCTAGAGTTTGTTTAATGTACATATTTTTAAAGGAAATCCAGGCAGATGCTTTGTGATTATTTAATATGCAATGAGCAAATATTTTTCTCTGTTTTAAAAAAAAAAATACTATATGGACCAGGAAATCTTGGAGGTATACAATGCCACTGAGTGAGCAGAAGGAGAATACAAATGAAATAATTCTTACAAGGATAAGCAACATATGTACAATGGCACCACCTAATTCTCTGCTCTCTTCAGTTTTTATGAGCTAAGCAGGGACTGGTTTAGTTGAGTTTTTGGATGGGAGATTTTGGCAGCAAGTGATGGTACAAAAGTTTCAATAGCTGGAACGCTGTTCTGAGTTGATAATATGAACCTGTGCTTTGGATCAGTATTGAGCCAAGGTCTTCTGCAGATTAAAAAATTATAGCGATTACTTTGAAAATAGTGTAGTTAAGTATTATATAGTGAAGAATCTCTCAATCACTGGACAACAAGCTCGATTTGTAGGACTGTACTTAGATCTGAATGCTTTAAATAAAATTAGAGAGAGAGAGAGATCATTTCAGAATCTGCCCAGATGTAGTGGAAAAAATGGAACTGAAAGAAAATACTGTATTCACACTAGTTGATGGAAAAAATGGGTAATAGAATGTTGAACTGGCTGAAGAGAACTCATGGTTATGCACCTGTCATGAGCCATTGAGTGATACTGTTATGTGAATGCCATTTGGGATCAGCTTTGCCTCTGAAGTTTCATAAAGAGGAAAAAAGTGTTAAAATCATTCACAGGCATAGAAGATATAACAGTCATTTTTGATTCGCTAAATTATAGAGAGCTGCAAAAGAATAGTGATGAAAGTGACTGAATCCTGAGGAAGTGATGGACAGAGCCAGGAAGGCAAGAGTCAGATTTAATAAAGACAAAATCAAGTTCAAAGTGTAGAAGTGATGTAGAATATATTTGGATTTGATAGTCTCTAAAGACGGATGAAGAGAAAATTACAAATAATAGCTAGAATGCCAAAGCCCCAGACCTGACACGAAAAAGCATTTACTTGGCATAGCGAACTTCTTGTTAGGTACTGTATGAACTGTAACACATTCAACATCATAGCATCACTGAGAGCTCTCTTAAAAAGGATGTCGAGTGGATTTAGAATCGTAATCATGAAGCAGCATGAGAAATTCTGAAATAAGTGTACTGTAGCAAACCTATGATGGTGACATTTGATGTGAAAGGCTAGTAAAGTTTCAAGCACATGTGATGGAAGGGAATTTAGGAGCTTGCATCTTTTAAGAGAAATGCCCTAATAAGACTTTGTAGCTCTATCCAATGTAACTATATGTAATTAGAAAATGACTGACACGATGCTATATTGTAGTGTTGTTGTAGCTTCCTTGGTCCCAGAATATTACTGTGAGGTAATATCTTTTATTGGACCAACTTCTGTTGGCGAAAGAAACAAGCTTTTGACCTGAAGAAGAGCTCTGTGTAGCTTGAAGTCTTGTCTCTTTCAACAACAGAACTTGGTCCAATAAAAGAGATTTGCCTCAGCCACCTTCTCTCTAATTGCTGCTTTCACCTGTAAATAACTGAATTTATACACAGATATTCGAGATATGGAAATTAACCGTCTAGGAGTCATTTTGAGAAAATTGCATTTTGTTCATCATCACAATGATAGAAAACTGCTACCAATGATGCATTAGCAATGCTGGTCCTGATTAACAATGCGCTACTCCAGTTATATACTGATGTAATTCCTTGAAATCAGTGGAGTTATCCCATTGTAAACCTGCAGAAATATAGTGATGAACCAGACCCACTAGTGTATTGTGAAATATAATGTATACTGTAGATTATGTGTTGTCTACAACATACTCCAAATAAATAACTCCAGGTAAAGGTCTAAAGCATGCCAAAATGAAAAGTTCCAAGTAACTGTCTGAGTTAAAAGTGGTATTTTTATTAAGAAGATGCTACCAGCTCTTAGACAAATGAGGAAAAAAATATTAACCAACACCAGACAGTAATGGAATATGACTGTTGTGAGATATGAAGCAGATGCTTTGCTATTTATTGATTAGAACCTGATCATAGCAACTGAATTAGGAAGATAAAAGTCATGCACAAATGGTGCTTGCATATGAGCAAGAGGAGACTATATTGGCTTGAAGTGTCAACTGAGTTTGAGGTGGCAGCATCCAGATGTTCAGCATATGCAAAGTACAGAAACAAAAATCAAAAGGAACTTCTACTGCCACAAAAGCCAATAAAATCTTTGAAGTATTTGCAAAGCAATGAGGGGGCGCAGTTCAATATCATATTATGTCTCTCACAATGTACTCTCATTCTGATGGAAGGAGTGAATAATCAGTTAAAAATAGGGCTGTCAATTAATCACAGTTAACTCAAACGATTAATGCAAAACAAATTAACTCGATTTAAAAATTAGTGCTCAGTTTATATTTTTATTACAAATATTTGCACTGTAAAAAAGATAAAATAGTATTTTTCAATTCACCTCATACAAGTACTGTAGTGCAATCTCTTTATTGTGAAAGTGAAACCTCTATCTGGAAAGTGCAACTTATAAATGTAGAATTATTTTTTTATATATATAACTGCACTCAAAAAGAAAACAATGCAAAACTTTAGAGCCTACAATTCCACTCAGTCCTACTTCTTGTTCAGCCAATTGCTAAGACAAGCAAATTAGCTTACAATTATGGGAGATAATGTTGCCCACTCCTTATTTATGATATCACCTGAAAGTGAGAACAGGTGCTTACGTGGCACTATTGTAGCTGGCATTGCAAAGTATTTATGTACCAGATATGCTAAACATTCATATGCCTCCTCATGCTTCGAGTTGTAGATTCTAAAGTTTTATATTGTTTTGTTTTTGAGTACAGTTATGTTAAAAAAAAATCTACATTTGTAAGTTGCACTACAGTACTTGTATGAGGTGATAGAAAAATACTATTTTTTGTTTCTTTTGTACAATGCAAATATATGTAATAAAAAATACTAATGTGAGCACAGTACACTTTGTACTCTGTGTTGTAATTGAAATCAATATTTGAAAATGTAGACAAACATCCCAAAAATGTATAGTAAATTAAAATTTATATTCTATTGTTTAACAGTGCAATTAAAATTATGATTAATCGCAGATTTTTTTTTAATCTTGCGATTAATTGTGGGGTTTTTTAAATCATTTGACAGCTATATTTTTTATATATTACTTATACACATGCATACAAAAACATTATTTTTGGCATTTTACCAGTTGTCCTTTAGCTACAAGGTTTCTGGCATTTCATCTGAAATGTTTACAGTAGCATAAAGCAAGTGAGCACTACTTTTCTGTCTATGCCCCTCCTATCCAATTAAAACATTAGTGTAAAACTTTTTCTGCAGAATTTTCAGTTCCTCTATATCTTAACTTGTCAATTGTGAAAGATCCCCATTCTCTGGTGAGTTAGTGAGGTTTTCATGGTGTACTTCCAGTTACTGGTCTGCTTAATATGAAGTTCTAGCCAGTTCTGATTAGCCATTCAAATCGCCAGAGAATCTATTGGTTCTGTTCATGTTCCTTGCAGAAGTACCACCCCACTATCAAAAAAAAGCTTCTAAATCAGACTAATGTTACAATTCAAACACACAATTCAGAAAGTGGGAACTGGTGGTGTCAAACAGGTTACCGTGAAAGGTAAAAATAATGTTACAGGAGGATGCTATAAAAGAAAGTTTTGTATATATGTAAATACTTAATTGATAAGGTACTATGCAAGACAATGGGAATTGTTACTTGGTTTTGTATAGGACTGCCATGGTTACAGGGCTAGCCTAAGTGGATTTGAGCCCTGCAAGTCTTCCTTTCGGGAGCTGTGACCAGTGGATAATACAGTGACCAGACAACTTCCTTAAAATAAAGTATTGTTTAATCTTAACACTAGGAATGCTGCATAGCATAAACGAGAGAGGATTTTAAAACAATAAAGACCTACATGCTTGACTGTCTTACCTAGAACTTACCATCTCCCTGACAGCTTAGGAAGTCCCATCTCCTCCAGACCCATCCTACAAAGCCTGCCTCTGTGTCATTCTGTTTCTCTGCAAAAAGCTTCTGACACCTGATTCCTCCTCTCTCTCTAGAGGAAGTGACCTTTTAACTGTTTCAAGAGCTATGGGGCTCCTGTGTGTCAAACCCTTGAGGCAGGTCCTGGCAGTATGTATGTCTTGGTTCGGGGGTTCAACAGAACTTGGAGCAGAAGCTAACATGGTGCCGTTGCCAAAGGATGTGTGGTTCATGAGCCACCAGCCATGAAATGCCAAGGATTATGGGGAAGTGTGGTAAGTGGATTATTCCAAACTGGAGGATCTCCTGATGGTCCCAAATGTCAACTTCCAGAGGCACTGTCTCCTGTGTCATGGGTCCCAATGATAGAAGCAAACCATCTGTAGTTTCCACCAGGTTGTGGGCAGACTTTGGTTGAACCAGAATACCCAGGGCTTTGGCCATATCAGCATCTATGAAGTTGTCCACTGCCCCAGAATCCACCAGTGCTCACTATGGTGGAATTCGGTAGGACAGACCTGGGCCTTAAGATGCCGGGAGTGCTTGCCACACCTGGGACATGCCTCTGTGACAATTGGGTGGCATTATCTTGGAGTTTGCCTAGGCCAACCCCCTCTACCGGGCATGGTTGTTTCCCAAACTGCATCATGCTGGAGCTCGGGATGGGCAGCTGGCAAGAGCATAGCTGGATCCCACACAATAGAAACACAGCCCATGGCGACAATGGCACTCTTTTTTTCTCAGGGGTCACAGGGCAGTGGGTGCTATCCAGCTGCATGGGTTTGAAGTTTGGGTTGGAGACAGATACTGAGGAGTGCTGGCCAGCTGGTAACACAGTCCCCTTCCTTTGCTCGTTGTTCAGAGCCTATTGTCAATGCATATGACAAGGTCGATGAAGGCATCTAGGTTGGTTGGGGCCTCCAACAGGCTAGTTTATTCTTAATCTCCTCATGTAATCCCCACCAGAACTAGAAGAGCTGGGCTGCTTTGTTCCACTCAGGGTCAGAAACTAGATGGCAAAAGTGGCCAGCATACAAAGAGACCAGTCCCTACCCATTTTGGAGTTTGCACAGGGCTGCCTCTGCCAAGCAAATGGCTTCTTGTGCATAGCTAGTTACATGTAACTCTTGGTTACTTGGTACTTGAATGAGAGGAAAATGGAGAATCAGGTGTCAAAGTAAAAGAAAGAGGATGCGGAGAAGGCATAGATCACATATACAGTGAGGGGGAGAGAAGAGGATGAGCGGTTCAAATGTGGTATGAACAAAAAAACACAGGCATGAATTCAAGATGATTCTTTATCAAGGAAATGATGTCTAATAAGCATGACAGGATTGAAAAGGAAAAGAAAATGACAGAACTGGCATTTCAAATCACATGCACTGGCTTTTAATAATAATTTTACCATTCATACTGAATGACCAGAGTGTTTTGCAGACTGAACTAGTAAAAAATATTACCTCTGTATTTTCAGTATTTCTTACATGAAATGCACAAGTACTGAAGTATTGTTAATCTAGGCAAAATAGATTAGATTTTAAGGGTGACATATATAATTAATTTTGTTATATAATTAATTTTGTGTAATACAGCACCACTGTAATGCAACCACTTCTGGTCTAGAGGCTGGCAAAAGAAATCAGTGCACAGCATGATACGAATGGTAACGGGGAAGTAGTGAAGAGCACTTGTAAAAATTTTTACTCTGACAAAATGCCTATGCAATTTTTAATATTCATGCAGAGTAGAGAAGATATTTTAAGGTCACATGTGAGAGACTGTCACACCGTAAGCTAGATGGAACTCCCATGATTTATCTTGAAAATATGCAGGGCTGTGTCAGCACTGACAAGATTTGAACCTTTGGTTTCCTCAGAATTTAGCTAACCTAAGTGGAATACAAATATTCCTGCCCAACCTTTACAGACAGTGAATAACACAGCAGTGCCACCTACCCAGTCCAGGGGCTGGGAGCTATGCTGCTGTGGATGACTGCTCTCCCAAGACAGGTTGGCTGGCAGGGTAGAGGAAGCAGATGGCAATGGTCAGGCAGTGAAGCTTGCATGCCTGTTTACTGAATCTGTGCAGCAGATGGCATTAGGGATCTCTTCCAGTACCACTCCCTCACCCCACTTGTCAGGTGGGTCACCAAAATGAGGAGAGATTCAGAGTGGATTGCGTAGTTCTTCATAATATGAAACTACTTCCTTTACATGCTTTGATAAGCAGTGAGACACTTTACATGTCAACATTATTAATGGGTATCACTGGCATCTCAGTTATCACCCACTAAAATAAATGGCACAGTTCAAATCTCAAGGTTGTCTCAGGCTCTCTGCAAACTAGGCAGACATTGCTGCATCAGTTACACTTGGGTCACATTTACAAGGTTATTTTTGCAACCATAACAGCTAAAGAAAGGTACTTTTGTAACAACTCTGGACAGGAATTGAGAAGCCAGCCTGTTTCCTCCTGGGTAGTCTTTCATTCTTCCCTCACACTGGGGGGACACCCAACACTTTGGGAAATGCTGCACTATCCCTTCCCACTTGCAGCCTTAGTATTCAGTTGAACTAGCAAAGTGGCACATTTCAAATCTGAGTGCATTCATGTAAAATCAGATGTTGGTGTTTGTGAATTGGATCCAGGATGAATTTTTGCTGTTTCTATTAGTGGAATAAGTTTTCAGTGTAAAAACGTCTTGATTCCAACCCCTGGGCAAAGTAATGAATTGTCCTAGAAAGAAATGTGCTACCTTTGCAGAGCATTTTGTCTGTTTGGCTATGCAAGAAGACTTCTGCAGCAAAACTCCATCACCAAAATTAAGAATCTAATTGTTTAGAAAATTCTCAGAAGCTCAGTTTATTAGTGACTAACTTTGAGTGGGAATCAACTAACTTGAAACATACCATAGTTGTCAACTTAAACCAAAACAATATCATCATGAATTCCAAGCATGCTGCAGGAAAGCATATGGTTCAGTAAATACAATAAACCTTCACTACAGAAATCGTATACATAAAACAGATCTCCAAATCTGAACTAGTAAAAAAGGATTATAAAGGCAGCTCTCAGACAGACATCCCTCACTTTAATCTTTTAACTTTTCAGCTAAAACTTGTTTCATTAAAGAACCCAACAAAAACTTTCTCAAAGTCTGAGCTTTACAACTACAGACAGTTTCCAGGTGCAAAAATGCTCAACTTCTTCCACGATGAGATCACAACTCAAACCATTTCTGTTTGCTTAAGAAATACAATCTTGAGGTCTGATCTGTAGACCCTTCCTGGGGTGTAGTCCTTCCTGTGAGAAGTCCAATCAGCTTCAGTGGCACTACTCATGTATATAGGAACTCAGGTCTCAAATGGTTTTGTAAAATCAAGACCTTATTTTTCCCCTCTAAATTTGTATCTCCAAATAGTCATCACATTAAATACAATTGCTCGCTTCTCCTTTTGCACATGATGTATATCCAGGCTAATTAAATAAAGGTATGTCTTCAAGGTAAATATCCTGTTAGTGATTTTTTTTTCAGTTGTTTTTTGTGGAACATAATGATATGGTTAATGATTTTCTTGTGTTAAAGTTTGAAAAATAGCTGTTGGTTCTTTTTTGTTTGTTTTGTTTTTAAATAAACAGTGATCAGGCTTTTATCTCAGTTACTCTGGATGTACATTGGTGTAACTCCCTTAATCTCAATGGAGTTATTTAGGATTTATACCAGTGTAGCTGAGATCAAATTTTTAGCCTGGGTATGTGCTGCCAACAATCTATTGATCAGTAATACATACTGAAAACTGTCAACAGGAACTCATGAATGTTACAGTGGACAAGTGTCCTGCCCTTTCGATCACTCACTCCACAGAATGTAAAACAGCATTTGTGAACCATACAATCCAAATGTTAATTCGGTAAACCCTGTGTTTAAAGTAATTGGCATTTGAAGTGAACCCAGGTAGGCATTGCACTGCAACACGAAACACATACTGCTGTGATTTCACTTTGTAATGATGGAAGCTACTCACCACCAAGTGGCAAATCCTCAGCTCCTGTAAATTGTCATAGCCCCCATTGAAATCAATGGTGCTGTGACCATTTACATCAGCAAAGTCAGGGTCCTTCAAACCAGTTTCATCCACTTTAGCTCAGAAAGACACTATCCAGTGAATCACAGCTAGAATCCAAAATACTAGCATCTCTCTAACTGGAACTTTCCCCTGTCTCTTTGCCAACCTCCCAAAATAAAGAATACAATTCATATACAGACAATTTTAGAAGTAGCAAAATTGGGGGTGCATGTGCGTGTGTGTAAGTAAAACGTGCTTTCCACAGAAATTTTCATTTTTTTTTTTTTTAGTAATGAAAAAGAAAAAGTGAAATGTTTTTATTTGGAAATACTGCCTTGGTGCACCTTGGGAGTTGTAGTTCAGGTGTCTCATGCCCCTATTCTCCTCTACTGCCTGGGTTCCTCAGTTGGACTAACTCTCCCTTAATGCACCATAGCAATTCAGCAAGAGAGGAAAGCATAGTTCATCACAGACGATCGAGTATGGCCTGGGAAGCTGGTTTTCAGCTGACAGTTTTTTGTTTTTAATTCCCCGCCCCCCAGTCATTTTTCTGTGAAAGAAAATCCCACCCTCTGACCAGCTTTACTTAAAACAGCTCTGATTTGTTCATCCACAGGGAGGTACCCTTTTGGCCCACAAGGTAGAGTTGTGAGAGTGCTGCTGTGATAACTAACTCTGCTGCAGTAAATAATTAGTAGTACATTCATACAAAAAGACCAGTCTTAAAACAAGGAAAGAGCTAATTGATGTGTTGTTGTGTCTTGCCACCAGTGGCAAATACAGTACAAAACACCCAGGAAGATGTCACAAAGATATGTTGCAAGAATGTACAAAGCGAAATTGACCTCAAAATAACTAGAAATGCCCTGTGACATACAGAACCGCTTAAGAAAAAAATATAATTTCTCTAATTTCATTAAATAATTACTGTTTGCTGTGGTAGCTTCTAAAAGATAGTTTACTATCTGGGTTTCATCCGATTTAGCTCAGAAAGGCACTATCCAGTGAATCACATCTAAAATCCAAAATATTAGCATCTCTAACTGGAACTTTCCCCTCTCTTTGCCAGACTCCCAAAATAAAGAATACAATTCATATACAGTTTACAGTAGTAGTAATGTTAACCCAGTTTGACAAATCTTCATGTCAGATTCAACTGTGAATGGCCAAAGGCCAAATGATTGTCAAATGGATTTTGGCACTGGATTAAAAATTAAATCTATTTCTACTTCGCCTCTTTATGCCAGACATACATTTTATACTGCTTTTGACTGCTGTAGACACAGATTAAAACTACAAAGACTGCAACCACTGTAGAAATCTTTTGTTAGAAACTTCAAAAAATTCTTTTTTAGAAAAATTGACTTTAAAAGTTTTCTTATTAAATTATAAACTAGCAATTAGTTTCCTTTACCCATAGTCCCCACCTTGCAGAATGTTGCCACATGAGCAAGAGTTATTTTATCTCTTGTTTTCTTTTACGGTTTGACTTTAGACTCTCTGAATATTTTTGTAGGTTTTAAAAGGTATGATTCTATTTCTGGGCTTAAAATGAGAAGAAACACTTGTTTGCTCATCAGGATACTTGCTTCTTATTTCATTGTGAATTCCCTGGTAATTCAAAGTAGAAACACACTAGGCAACCACAGGAGGTTTTACCTTTATGGGTCAATATTTGTGTGTTAGATGTTGTAGGACTGTTTTTATAAGATTCACAAATGCTTTGTGGGATGACTTGTATAAGATTCAGAAATGTTTTTTTTCCTACTTGAAGACACTTGACACAAAAAGGAGTTTGAATATCAAGAGACTTACCTAATCCAGAGAAAATAGCCAACTGGGAACAAACTAGAAATTGGCCAATTAAAGTGAATGGCCAATGAATAGCTGTGCTGGAAATATCTGTCATTTTAGGAACAAATATAAAAAAATACATTTGTCAGTTGAGAGATTTGTTTACTATTTCAACAAGGATAACTAGAAATTAAATCTGTCAATAAAGTTGCCAAGTTGTACAATGCAAAAATTGTGTTCCCACCTAATAAATAGTACCAAGTAGAAATAGAAGGAAGACTATTGTTTCCCGTAACAAAGCAATATGACATTTGTACAGTAGCTAACTGGCTGATGATCATTCAAAGTTTATAGGTCAAGAGCCACCTGTGTTACATGTTATCCTACATCCTACAGGGTCATATTTGAGGTTGTGTATTTAGCACTGGTGTATAATCTGAAATCTAAATAAGGCACTCTAACCCCTAATTTTTACAACCATTTTTAAAATGGTTATAAACATTTTATTCTGGATGGAAACTTGGAATAAATAAAATCCGCCTATGATTTTTAATATTTTCCCCCAAAGTTGTAGTATCCCTGACTGTTTTAAAATAGGTTAATAGTTACTATGATGGATAAGAGGAGGTAATTTCAAATGCTTTGTGGTGTTACTAGAGCTGGCTGGGATACCGAATTTCACTTCTGTGAAAAATTTAGAGGTTTTCAAAAAAATTTCACTCTGAACCTGCCTGGTTTCTATCGAAATCAGAAATGTGCCATTTAGTTGAATTCACATTTTTTACTGGAAAAATGTAAAATGCTCTTTAGGCCGTTGTAGCGGGGTGGTCACCCGCTCCTACCCTGAAGGGCTTAAAACAGCCCTGGGAGAGGGCTGCTCCGGGAACAGAAAAAAACTTAGGCTGATTGGGGAAGCCACGCCCCAATCAGGCCTCAGCTGGCCCTATAAAAGGCTGTGGGCCAGGAGCACAGAGTCTCTCTCTAGCTGTTGAAAGGGATGGGCCTGGCTGCTGGCAGCTGAGCAGGGTACCTAAAGTGGAGCAGGGCAGGGGGAAAGGCCAGAGTAGCTGGGGAGCTCTGGCCTGGAAATCCCTCAGGCTGCAGGCCTTGTTAAAGGCCCAGAAGGGTACTTGGGTTGTAGAGGGCAGCCCAGAGGTAGGCCAAGGCAGCAGGTCCAAACCCCCCATGCCTGGGATGAGTGGCTTGTACACTGCACTCTGTCCCAGTGAACGGGGGCTAGACGGTGACTGGCAGTAGCCTGATATTGAGGTGAGGTGGGGGTTGGGGGTTCCCCTGAGTGGGGAAACCCAGATCGGGGGTTGCTGCAGTGGGCAGAACCCCTGGGTAAAGGACACCGGGGTCTGGGAGGGACACGGGGGGCCAGCGGCAAGTGGGACACTGGTCTGCAGAGGGCAATCCGGAGCTGGAAAAAGAGCTAATTCCCAGGAAACCAGCAGGAGGTGCTGCAGGGGTGAGTCTCGCACTGCTACGGCTATAGAAAAAGATTGAGAATGACAATAGGCTAGTGGTCAGGGTATTTTCCTGGGATGTGGGAGGCTTTAATCCCCACCCCAATGGATATTTAATTCATTTATACAGTGTCCACAGGAGAGATTGAGAGACTCACCCCACAATACTCCTCAGCCTAGTGGTTAGGGCACTCAGCTAGAAGGTAGGAGACATGGGTTGGTCTCTCTGTTCCTCTCAGACAGAATAAGGAATTGACTACTGGTCTCCCACATGCTCAGTGACAGCTACCCCCACTGGATTATTCGGTACAAGGGGGGCAGCAGCAGTACCACCAGTACCACCATTTCCTCAGTTTTTTGTGAGAGAGGGTTGGTCTGGCTTAGGCACAGTGGCAGAGCTAATGGGGGCGAGAGGAGGAAGGGACCAGGTGAGTGACCATCTACCCTGGTGATCTTTAGGTGTATGTCTGGTGCCTTTTCACATGAGGTTGGAGAGCGACCTGCTCTACACTCACCCAACAGTGTTGGTTCCTGACCTGGAGGGCTGGGCCCTGGGTCCTTGCTCTAGGCATTGTGACATGGTGCACAGGGTTATGAAGCACTGCTACCCATGTGCCATGTCGCAATGCCATTCACTCAAATTTAGCCCAGCTGCCCTTCCATCATGACAGATGGTGGCTGGGCCAAACCTGAATGGTGCTGTACACCTGTGCGCCAGGCCACAAGGCCTGGAGTGGGGAGCAGGGTCCAGCCCAGTGGTACAGGATCTGCTGCTGCCAGGTGAGTGCAGGGTGGGCTCATGTTTGAGTCTCGGCCCTCTCGGGGACTCTCCTCTAGGCCAGGCTAGGATTAGATTTGCAGTGCTGGGGTGGAAAGTGCTGCTCCAGGTGGTCAGTGCCCCCTGGGTGGGGTAAGGGGGAGACAGCAGCAGCAGAGGGGCTGTGCACTCATTGAATAGGGAGGCACCCCCAATGACCCATCATCTCACTCCAGTTGCACGACCTGTCTCCGCCAGTGCTTAGGCACCTAATTCCAGGAGAAGGTTCATGGGTCTGAATCCCAAGTGGAGATAAGTGCCCTATCTGTTCTGCAGTTAGGTGCCAAATTCCTTTTAAGAGACAGGGATTACACCACACCCTTTCCTTGGCACTTCCAATTGGCTACTTTAGGTGGCTCCCTGGTCAGCATGCTGGCTTTTATGAATCCCATTCTGAGGCACCTAACTCTTTTCATGAATAGTATTGGGACCCTGGGTGCCTCACTGAGGCTATGGATTCCACCAAGTGGCAGGGTGTCTAAAGTTAGGATGTAGCCCATAGTTCCTTCTCCTCTTCTGTGCTTTTTTCCTTCCACTAGCATGCTTTCTCTTTCACTGTTCTTGTCACATTCTGGGGTGCAATCCAAACCAGTGAGAGATTGTGTCACCACTTGGCCTAGGGTTGCCAACCCTGCAGGATTGTCCTGGAGTCTCCAACAATTACAGATTAATCTTTAATTAAAGCAGGGGTTCTCAGACTTTTGTACTGGTGACCCCTTTCACACAGCAAGCCTCTGAATGCAACCCAACTTGTACATTAAAAACACTTTTTTTATTTATTTAACACTATTATAAATGCTGGAGGCAAAGCGGGGTTTGGGGTGGAGCTGACAGCTCATGACCCCCCATGTAATAACCTCGTGGCCCCCTGAGGGTTCCCGACCCCCAGTTTGAGAACCCCTGAATTAAAGATTACGTCTAGTGATGAAACCTCCAGAAATATGTCCAACCAAATTTGGCAACCCTAACTTGGCCTGCAAGCTTGGTTGCCTCACAATCTTCTGCTGTTGTAGCTCCAAACCTGGGCCTCTCACAAACAGCATGCAGTTCAAACCCTGAGTGTCTGTGTACAGATGCAGTCCTGCTGTAGCAATTCTGATCCCAGCAGCTTGTCAGCAACACATCAGCCACACTCTGGCTTCCAACAATCTTGGTTATAGAGTGACACCAACAAATACCCAGTCCCAAATTTCCCCCAAAACATGTTCTGCGGTGTCCAACCCTCTCCTGGACAATTCAGATTTTATAGGTCCATTGCCCCTAGAAGGCGTCAATATCCAATTGTTTTCTACTTTAACTGGAGATACCAAACTTTTCCGCTTAAACACAATCCTGGATTAGTTTGATTGTTTTTTTTTTCTTTAATATTATTTAACTACAAAGAGAGAGATTTTAAATGAGTACAAGATATTAAATTCAGAAATGGTTAAAGAGAAATAAAGATAAAATGCTTTCTAGTACCTTGAACCAAGTCTAGTTTGTTAAGTTTTAGCTAAAATCCTTACCATATGTCCCCGGCAATATTGCCAACCAAATTTTCATGTGAGGATCCCTTCCAAAGTCGAAAGGCTGGTTCCTTTGTCCATAGCTGTCAACTCCATGGGTGCTCTGGGTCTGAAGCACCCATGGGAAAAAATAGTGGGTGTTCAGCACCCACTGGTGACCCCACAGATCAGCTCCTCCCCCTTTCCCCCTGTGCCTCCCACCCGCCAGGGGACCTCGCTGATCAGCTCTTCCCCTCCCTCCCAGTGCCTCCTGCCCGCTGCGGATCAGCTGTTTAGTGGCATTCAGAAGGCGCTGGGAGGGGAAGGGCAGAGCAAGGGCAGGGCACACTCAAGGGATGGGGCGGGAAGAGTGGATGGAGTGGGAGTGGGACGAGGCGGGACAGGGATGGGGCCTTGTGGGAAGGGGTAGCGTGGAGGCAGGGCCCGGGGTTGAGCACCCCCTGGAAAAACACAGTCAGCCTCTATGCCTTTGTCATCTTAGGTGAAAAATAGAGAATATACCTGGGGTGTTTTTACCTGTCACCCTTTGAAATGCATTTTCCTGGGCATCACCGCTAGGTAAAGTTCATTCCAGCTGTGAAAATGAAGACCTGGAGTCTTGTGGTGAAAGAGGTTCCATGTTGCTGCTTGCTAAAATGCAGAACAATCTGTTCTTGTCCTTCTTCATTGCTAAAGAATGGCCATTTGACAGGTGATTGTTAATCAACTTTGACACCTGGCTAGAGGTGTTAGCTTGTTCTTTGTCTTTGAGGAATAGGTTTACCCCCTTCCCAGATTTGTCTGGTAAACACATTTCAGTCATAGTTTCAGCTTGTGTTCATAACTTTATATATAATGTTGCTACACCCATTACTCCATGATATTATTAACCAGTGAGTTATTTGTTTTCAAATGATATATCACAAGGCATGTTTTGTACAAAGATTATTACAATAGCATGAAGGGTGTGAATACAGGAGTGCATTTGGTCACAACAGTTAAAGGGAATGATGAAAGGCTGGCATCCGCAGGGATTCAGTGCACTGTCTGTGGCTTATACCAGCTGTGGTAATGGTAAGGAGTGTGCTTATGGCTGGAGGAACAGCATGGATGTACTGCTAGGTGGCTTAACTTTTAATTTCTTTGTTTTTGTGGCACTGCATTAGGCATGTGGTGTGTGTGTTCATTTCCTAGGGTTTTTTTAAACACTTAGCTGGGCTGAGGTTTTAATAGCCGTGGGGGTAAAAATTTAGCTGCTGAAGGAAAAACATTTACCCATCCACAGCTGAGCATGAGCACTTGCATCTGCAGCTATACATTAGTCCTTTTCTGTTGTAGAATAAAATCTAATAGGAAAGTGTACCTCTTGATGGACAAGGTTTTATGCATGTCGGCCCTCCATCAAACAATGTGCTTAGCACTAAAATTTCTCCTGTTATGTGATTAACAGCAAAAAATGAACCAAAATCCAACATTTTTCTTAGAAGATTTTGTTTGTTTGTTTATTTTAAGGGTTGCACTTTTCCAAGTTTTGAGGACACATGATGAAGGAAGAATTTCAGCCAGAAACCAAATTCAAAGCTGCTCTATTAATAATGTATGAAGAGAAACCAACCCAAGTCATCTACATAAGAAATTCAGAGGGCATAAAAATTATGTGAAATTTCACGCCAGTTGGCTACCTACTGGTAGAGAAAAACAGTAAATTTGCCTCATCTTAAGCCCATTTTAGAATGCATATTTAACCATGTAGTTGTTAAGAGATGGTTCTGTATAATTCTGTACACAAATACATACTATCTGCATAAAAGTATTGTGTTCTATTTAGATTAGAGAGCCATAACCAATAGCATTATCACTCCTAATTTAGATAACAAAGTGATTTGTATGGAGAGTGGGGTAAGACCACACCCCTGGATATCTTAGTGACTTTTTGGCCGTGATGCTTCATATCTTAAGTGATAACACTGAAAAGCATAGTAAACAAATAGCAAAATCTAAGAGATTACAATTGCAGAATAACATCTAGGTTACCCTGGGGGAAAAAATCAATCATTTCCAATCCTGAACATTGCATATGAAACACTACAAAATTATAAACACTATTATTCTCTCTTTCTCAATCAATCAATAACATTAAATAAAAATCTTACAAAACTCCTAATAAATTCAAAGTCCCACCAGACTTCTTATGGGTTGCACAAAATGTCATTAATATCACTCTCTTTTGAAGATCATTTATTTGTATAGGTCACTTTTTAATTTCAGCTGCTCGTGCCACCTATAAAACACAGCAAAACTGTACTATCATTATCAATCATGACATTGCAAAGAAATGTAACCTTTCATTTTATTTTTATTGCTTTTTCAAATTACAAAACTTTATTCAAATGTCACATTTTCTAAATGCTCCATTGCATGAAAAGCAAAACCGTAGCACAGAACAGTATATAGTAAAGGGGTTGGCAACGTTTGGGACGCAGCTCGCCAGGGTAAGCACCCTGGCGGGCCGGGCCAGTTTATTTACCTGCTGACGCAGCAGGTTCAGCCGATCGCGGTCCCCATTGGCCACGGATCGCCGTCCCGGGCTAATGGGTGCGGCGGGAAGCGGCGCGGGCGAGGGATGTGCTGGCCGCGGCTTCCCACCGCCCCCATTGGCCCAGGACAGCGAAGCGCAGCCAGTGGGGGCCGTGATCGGCCGAACCTGCCGCATCAGCCGGTAAATAAACTGGCCCGGCTCGTGCCGCGTGCCAAACGTTGCCGACCACTTACATAGTATGTAAGCTCTCATCAAAATCAAGAGCTAGATGGTGCTCCATCTCTGGAGTATACAAGGGAAGGAATAGTGCCTCAAAGAGTGAAACTTCTACAACATGTTGTATAAATCCAGATAAAATGAACCTTTCAGGGATGCAATCCCATGCTCTGGGCATTCCTAAGCCTCTGTCTGCCAGAAGCTGGGACTGGATGACAGGGGATGGATCATTAGATAAATGTCCTGTTCTATTCATTCCCTCTGAAGCATCTGGCACCAGCCACTGTCGAAAGTCAGGATACTGCGCTAGGTGGACTATTGGTCTGATCCAGTATGGCCATTCTTATGTTAAATAAAAGGAATCTGAATATTTACTGACTACCTGAAAAGAATTTAAGGGCTTGCTCACATCCCAATCTAGTGTGTGACAAGCTGGGATGTAAATCCAGGGCCGGTGCAACCCATTAGGCGACCTAGGCGGTTGCCTAGGGCGCTACAATTTGGGGGGCGGCGACCGCGGCGGTATTTCGGTGGCGGGACCTTCCGCCGCCTCTGTGGGGGGTGGCATTTCGGGGCAGGACCTTCCACCGCCTATGGCGGCAGAAAAGCTGGCAGCGCTCCTGTGTAAATCTACAGTGCACCAGCTTTCCATGTAGTAACTGGTGGTGTAGACCTACTACCTTGCACTTGAAGTTCTGTAGTGTGCTTTGACCCCCCTGCTCTTTGAAATGGTAGAGTACACTATGGAACTGTTAGTGCATGGTAGCAGGCTGTATAGGCTGCATTGGTGCATTAAGGCTGGTATGCAGTAGATTTACACCTCAGCTTGCCGTGCTGCACTAAATTGCCATGTGGACAAGCCCTTAGAAAAATACAGAAGGTTTAAAAGTAGAATATTTTGTGTGCTTTTGCATTTATCATTTTGAATCTGGCTGAGGCTAGGAAGTACTAGAAAATTCATGAGGTAGTTTATTGCCACAAGATTTTAGGCCAAATTTCCTTCTCAGAAGGGTTTAGATACTCACCTGAGTTGCTAAGTACTTATCCAAACCTAACTGCCTCCATGAAACTACTGACGTCCTGTCATTGTTCTAAAAACCTAGAAAACTATATTGAGGGGAAAAGTAATTTCTGTTAATTATTTATTCAACATGAATTAAGTATGTTAAAATATTACCTTAACTTAAAGCGTTACCAATATGTCTTGGAGTTGTTTGCCCTCACTCCAATGCTATATGCAGCCCAAATGCCCAGTCAAGCATTGCTTAAGGGGGCCTGCTTGTTCTCAGTTTAGGACTTCAGAGAATTCATTGAGAGAACTTTATTGAGAGAGATTAGATTAGAGGGCCCCACAGCACTAAATTCATGCTTAAACGTATAATGATTTCATTCAAAGCACTAAGGCTCTTTAGACCTGTCACTTTTAAAATATTCCTATTTTTGCACTGTTTCTGTGCAGCTCTGGAGAGGGAGCCTTTCGAAGAACCATCAAAGTGGAAGCAACCAAGCAAACAAATTTTAAGATGACAGGTCTGTGCAGAATCTTTGTGGTCTAAATGAAATCTGTATTTTGAGATACTCTGCTGCCTCCACTCCTTTCCAATAAAATCTTCCCAACTCAGCTCTCCGTTGATGTGTACACCTCTCAGGGGAACTTCCAAATGGGAGCATCAGCTGGATGTAACAGTGGAGCAGCAACAAGCATTTGTAAACAAACTGCATTAGTAAACAATACCTTTACCTAACCTCCTCTGAGGCTTGAAATGTTGGAGGGTCTTTCTTTTTTTAAATTAAAAAGAGAGAGCGAGATGGCTTGCCAAGTGGGATTTTATAGGCTCTCATAGCTGTAACCATTACTAAGCCATAAATAATATTTAACATGCTGAAAGTCCATCCCAGTGCCCAGTGGATATTTGTTCATATCACACAATTTGGCTCAGTTCAGCGGGCTTGGCAGTCTCTGTTCATGAAAGGCCAAGAACCGGAGTAGCAGAAGGGCTGCAGGTCAGGATTGTGATTCATTGGCAGAGCTGTATGGGGAAGCTTGCACTGTGTCTTGACTGCATTATTCTTGGCTCTAGCAAGTGCTGTCAATCCCTTATTTTCATGAGCACTAAACTCATCCCAAATATAAGGTATATATTGTATGTGTGTCTCTGTATATACTGTATGTATGCAACACAATAAATATGCTATTGATTTGTTAAGTGCCAGATTCTGATACCCTTCCATTTATTGTACTACCTATAGAAATGAATAGAACCAATTGTGGAGTAAAGTGCTAATTATTATAGTTGTTCACTGCATTTTGTTAGGTTTTTTTGCTAATGTAACTCATGGTTTTTGTGCCGTATTTTTAAAAATTCTCAATGTGCCCAGAGAAGTTTCTCTTGTGATTTTATATATATATATCATTTATATATTTAAATGTAACGTACATTTGTGTTGTGATAGTACTCAGAGGTTCCTGAAAGCAATCTCTGCATCTCAGTCCTAAAAGACCAGAATAAACACTCTTCACTAAAAGCTGAAGAGGGATATGTCTGAATTGCCCACGAGTAATCTTTGAAGATTTTCTGAAAAAAAGCCAAACCAAAAACTAATCTCGGTGCACAGTAAATATCAGGTTTCAGAGAAACAGCCGTGTTAGTCTGTATCCGCAAAAAGAAGAACAGGAGTACTTGTGGCACCTTAGAGACTAAGGTTGCTTGTGAAACTGGTTGCACAAATTTGTGTTGCCAGATATATAGTCCTTCAAACAGCATTTCATGATTGAAACAGCACTGGAAAACAATAAAACTTTATACCATATGCATACAGATGTTCATCTAGTGCATATATCAGTCCAGCAAAATGACTGGTTCTAGTTTGTTTTTAAGTATTTAGCACATAATATCTGATTGAATGTAGGGTTGTTGATTGGTTTTATTTTAGTATTTATAAGTAAAGAGAAGAGATTTGTGTTGTGATTGACAACATTTTTATTTAGTATAATACATCCTATTGAGCTCTATTGAAAAGTTCGCTGTGGCCTTTATTCACATTTAATTAGCACCTCATAGGATTAGTACCTCATTTTATCAAGCTAATGCAATCTTAATATAAGA
This sequence comes from Trachemys scripta elegans, assembly GCF_013100865.1. Classification (NCBI taxonomy): domain Eukaryota; kingdom Metazoa; phylum Chordata; order Testudines; family Emydidae; genus Trachemys; species Trachemys scripta. Next base: position 81,677,287 of record NC_048305.1, read on the forward strand.
TGATGTAAATACAATATGATAACAACATGTACCTGGCTGTTTTAATTAATCTGTCTAAACTGAACAAGCCACTTCAAATGTATAAAGATCAACCTTTAAACTACCCCTGGAATTCTCATCATATTAATTGGCTGCTGTACTAGCAGATGCTCTTTTTATTGTTCAGTGTACATACCAGCCCCTGTAACCCCTGTTGACCCTGATGAGCATGCATTGTAAGTGAATAATCCATGTTTTAACAGACTCATGGAGTAAATAACATATCAGGGTTGAATATTGCCCATAATTCCATGGGCTTAGATGGCGTTAAACCAAGGATGAATAAATGCCTGTATTGTATTATCTGCTATTTCTTGGTCTCCTTCTGGTTTATATAATATGAAACGGAACTTTTTATATAGGTGAGAAAACTGCCAAAGAAAAACTGTTGATACCTATTCCCACCTTGATTTGGGAATATGCAAAAGTGTTTAAAACATTTGAGGATTTTTTTTAAATAGCATTTAAAACTTTCTATGGTATAATTTTATACCTTGCATGAACTAAAATTCTTCTCGCCATTCACTCCTTTATTGCCCAATCTTGTCTTTACTTGTACTCTTTAATTCAGATAATCTTCATAAACTAAATAGCCTTGTACAAGACCTGCTCTAGCTTTTTTGTTGCTCCAAGCAAAAAAAAAAACAAAACAACAACAACAAAAACCAAAACGGGGCTGAAGTGCCGAAGGGAAAATAGAAAAGAAAAAAAAAACACGGCAGGGTGGCTGGAATATGCCGCCCCAAGATTGGTGGAATGCTGCCCCTTACAATGGGCCACCCCAGGCACGTGCTTCCTTGTCTGGTGCCTGGAGCCAGCCCTGGCCTTGTAGCCTCTATGCTCTTTGTTCTCCACAGATGTATTATTTGTAAGCATCCAAATTCCTTCCTCTTTTTAATATAGAATACAGGCCTATTTGTTCTATACCTTTGAATAACTAAGATCTTTGAGTGCCAATTTGGTTGTCCTCATACTATATCTTTTCTATTTATATTACATCTTTTTTTATATAATAAGGTGACTAATGTGATCTGCACAGAACATAACCCCCTGCATCCATATCTTCCATGAACGTTGTACAGTGCCAAGCTCAAGGGTGCTCCAGTCCTGGTGTAGACAGGTGCTGTACAAAGTGCCAATAGTTCATAATAGAACAATACAAAGAAGCCAAAATTATGGCCTCAAACTAGTCCCTTTTAAAGTGCAAAAAACAATCTCCTGTGACTCAGTATCTCTTTACATGTCCCTGAGTTTTTACTGTAGGTTTAGAGTTGTATCTACAATTATATTTATACTGTACAGTTGTGCAGGGTATATGCACATCAAAGTCTGGTGGTTTAAAGTAATTTCCTTTGTTTATTTTCCTGTGCTGAATGTCTATCATCTGCCTATGATACTGATATACCCAACTATATTTGGATTATATTGCCCTCCTTCACTTTTGCATCATAAGCAAATTTAATGTTCAGTCTTCCAGGTGAGTGGTAAATAAAATGAACAAAAGCTGTTCCAGCACTGATCCTTGTGGCACTTCACTAATCATCTTTCTCTGGTCATCTAGTCCAACCCCCTGCTCAAAGCAGGACCAACACCAACTCAATCATCCCAGCCAGGGCTTTGTCAAGCCGGGCCTTAAAAACCTCTAAGGATGGAGATTCCACCATCTCCCTAGGTAACCCATTCCAGTGCTTCACCACCCTCCTAGTGAAATAGTGTTTCCTAATATCCAGTCTACACCATCCCCCATTGCAACTTGAGACCATTGCTCCTTGTTCTGTCATCTGCCACCACTGAGAACAGCCTACCTCCATCCTCTTTGGAACCCCCCTTTGGGTAGTTGAAGGCTGCTATCAAATAACCCCCCACTCTTCTCCTCTGCAAACTAAATAAACCCAGTTCCCTCAGCCTCTCCTTGTAAGTCATGTCTCCCAGCCCCCTAATCATTTTCCTTGCCCTCTGCTGGACTCTCTCCAATTTGTCCACATCCTTTCTGTAGTGGGGGCCCCAAAACCAGGGGTTAAAGTAGAAACAGGGACTTACCGGTAAGGGGCTGGGTTGGGGCCGACTCTGGCCCTGGAAGGGGGGGGGCCTTGGGCAGAAGGGGGGGGGGGAGGGGGGGGGTCAGAGCCAGCCCCGTCCTGCCCTGTACCAGTAAGTGCCCTCCCCCTCCCCCCGCCAGGGTAGCTGCGGCAGCCAGGGGCTCCGGCAGCAGTTTAAAGGGCCCAGGGCTCCGCCGCTGCTACCGTCCTGGGCCCTTTAAACTGCTGCCGGAGCTCCCGGCTGCCACTGCTAACCCAGGGCTCCGGCAGCAGGGCTCCGGGGGCTATTTAAAGGGCCCGGGGCTCCCCTGCCCCTACAGCCCTGGGCCCTTTAAATAGCTGCTGGAACCTACCGAAGCCCTGGGGTAGCAGCGGCAGCCAGGGGCTCCGGCACCTGTTTAAAGAGCCGGGGCTGTAGAGGCAGCGGGAGCCCCGGGCCCTTTAAATAGCCCCTGGAGCCCCACCACTACTCCAGGGCTCTGGGGGCTATTTAAATGGCCCAGGACCCCCCTACTTCTACCACCCCAGCCCTTTAAATAGCCCCCGGAGCCCCGCTGCTGCTACTCCAGGGCTCCAGCAGTAGGACTCTGGCGGCAATTTAAAGGGCCTGGGGCTCCAGCTGCTGCTGGGAGCCCCAGGCCCTTTAATTTGCCACCTGGGGAAACTGGGCCACCCCGGAACGGCGCACGGGCTCTTGCTGGTATGCCGTACTGGGGCGTACTGGCTTACTTTCACCTCTGCCCAAAACTGGACGCCATACTCCAGATGTGCCCTCACCAGTGCCGAATAGAGGGAAATAATCACTTCCCTGTATCTGCTGACAGTGCTCCTACTAATGCATCCAAATATGGGTTAAGAATAGTACAAGTCAAAACAAGGTCCAAGAGATAGCAGCTTTTTCAAAGAAAACTTTAAAGGGAATGTCAACTGTTAAAAGAATAAATAAATGACATGGGAACTGTGCATGCATTTAAAGGGAAACTTTGGCCCATAGACAGTTTGTGTGTGTATGTGTGTATTGCTGTAATTGGTTTTTGCTTTTTTCTTGTTGGGTCTTTCAGATAAAAGTGTGACAGTTGTAAAGCTGATTGCTAATGCCACTTTTAGAGTATTGGGTTGAGATACAATATCTAATTAGTGTGTCAAAGATATTTCAGATACAATTCAGAATGATTAAACTACAATTTACTGATAATTTTAAGGTATAAAAATATGGGTGTATTTTTATTGTGTTATCTAGGGGACTACTTGTAGATATGCAAAATCTGCTTTCATTAGCAAAAGATGCCCATCTCATTTTCCATTATCCATGCTGAAAGTTCAACCCTTAATATTTCTTTAAACATATTGTGTTAAAACCAAACCACTTGCGTGTTATTCCTACTATATCACTTGGCAATAGTATAGAAGACCTGAAACCTAGGAAATGTAATTTCTCCAGTTCCTTGTGTTGTGAAAAACTTTCATCTTTTATGTTAGCTGGGTATGAACTGGAATTTTAGCAAACTTACCTATAATGCAATTGGACTTGATTTCATGCAAGAAAATAAATTTACTGGAGGACCTATAAATAAGAGAGACACAGCATCAACATGTTGGCGGCTGTGTGGGGTGGGGGGAATGAATGTATGGCAAAGTATAAGGTACAGTTTGTTAAGTATTACATGCTATTAAGAAATCCATTAAAAAGAGCATTTCTTCGGGATGCAGTTTTCCTTTTGTTTCATGAAAAAAATCTGTTACTAAAAGTTCTAGAAGGACAGGGAAGGGGGAGTTCTGATGGAATTTAGCATCTGGGAACCAAATTCCATTCTCACTGGCAGCCGTTAAGATTCAGAGTAATTCCATTCACGTCAGTGCAACTACTTGGGATTTACACTGATGTAACTGAGAGCAGAATTTGTCCCTGCAGCTCTGTCTCTTCTCTTGCCCCAAAAGTTGTGGTCTAGGGATGTTCAGCTTGTCATCTGATAACACAAAAAGCACAATTTAATTGCAGTTCTACACATAAAAAGTAACAATTTCCTCACTGACTGACAGGCTCTAAATGGTTGTCACTTACAAAGTGCATAACTAGCATTTTCAGGTAGTTTATATGAGTTATGTCAACGCTGCAGTTTCTTGTGAAAGTTACACAAAAATGGCATTTTGCCTTTTATCAAAAATATGCATCTCAAACATCTTGTCAGTGACTTAAGGGGTGGTAAGAAAAACAGTGTGAATCAAACAAGGAGACTTGGACAAAGCTGCCATCATAAATAGATTCTTCTTCCAGGAAATGAGTAAATACTGAACCCTGACCACAAGTAGGCTTACATTATGCAAACTCACTTTTGCAAAGTGCTGCTAGAAGAATTCCTCTGTTTGTCACAGACTTTAAGCATGGAGGTAGGAGAAGTAGCTTGCCTGAGAAACTGCAAGTGCCCTACAAAAGGCTATCCCAAGATAACATCTTGACTGATTTCATTATAAGAAGCTCTGCTCCTGAAAATCTTTCTGAAAGTGAAATCACCACATCAGTTAATTTAATATTGTCTGATAGAATGAACTCACTCACTGCAGTAAGTATGGGGGTACTGCTATGTCCTGTATTCATATCATTTTATAGTTGGTGGTAGGTTGCATAGTGAAATAATAGAACTGGTTATGTGTGGACTCCATACTCCCATCTGTAATCTAATAATCTGTCTAGATTTAATGGCAGAGCCAGCCATCTTCAAATACAACTAATGTGAATTATACTTGGAACTGAAAGAAAAATAGTCTCCAATACTGTTTCATTGGTGAAAATTGATTCCGTACACTCAAACGTATACTTTATATCATGCCACTTTATATTTTTTCAGTAGAAGCCTGCATTATTATCTTCCATTTACCCTATCTTCCTGTCTAGCGGTTCTCAAACTGTGGGTCAGGATCCCAAAGTGGGTCACGACCCAATTTTAATGGGGCCATCAGGGCTGGCATTAGACTTGCTGGGGTCTGGGGCTGAAGCCGAAGTCTGAGTCCCACTGCTCGAGGGCTTCAGCCCTGGGTGGTGGGGCTAAGATTACAGGCTCCCTGCCTAAGGCTGAAGCCCTTTGGCTTCTGCTTTGGCTCCTTGCCTTGGGTGGTGAGGCTTTGGGTTTGGCCCCCATGCGGGGCGGTGAGGCTCAGGAAGGCGCAGGCTTCAATCCCACCTCCTGAGGCCATGTAGTAATTTTTCTTGTCAGAAAGCGTTCATGATGCAATGCAGTTTGAGAACCCCTGCTCTAGTCACATTTCCTTGGGGCACTGATAAACCCTACTTGTACATCCTGCTTTTCTCCACCCAGACTACAGGCTCTTGAAAGATGCAATATAGAAACATTCATTTAAACTAATAAGTATAAACCATTTTTTCATAAACAGATTAACTAAAAAATATAATTTACCTCAGTTCTAGGATGAAACAGGCTTAACATCATGCAATCCTGAGTCCAGGAGAAGTTACTTTAATTCAAGAAGGAAAGCAATAGAAGATTTGCACTTCTTGGTTTTGTAGTGGCAATCAAAAAATATATAGTTTGGAAGAGCAGTGGGAAATCCTGGCATGTGTCTGAGTCCTGGGTCCAGATATTTGTTCACCCTCTCTTTTATGCTGCAGTTTAAGCTCTTCACTCTGTGTTAATACTACACAATATATTGTGTTGAATGTGGGCATACTGTCTATGGCACAAAGCTCTTTACTTCCATACAATGCGCACTTAAAAAATTGAATGAGAAATGAAAATATGTGAGCTTACAGTAAGAGAAAGATATGCTTTGAAATTGTCAGTGTGTGTCGGTTTCTTTCTAGGTTTTTACTTACAAACTCTGTATAAAAACCTGCTCCCAGATATGGGCACTCAACTTCAATTGGAACCAGTGGGAGCTCTGTTTGTGCATGTCGGAGAATAAACTTTGACCTTGCAGTATGTGGTTATCTTCCCTCTCTACATTTATAAATTCAATCTGAAACTTTTCAGAGTTTTTTACTTAGTGAAGTAGTTGTAAGAAACCAATAACATATTTACAAGCTTCTCTGTCAATTATCTTGAAACTTTAAACCTGCTTAGAACACCTGGGTGTCATCAGTAATATAGGTGTCTTAATAACATATAACAGAAAAAGGCACAATTGAAGCTGAAGAGGCTGATTTTTCTTATTGAATAATGATTCATTTTAATTAGTGTTTAGATCAGTCCTGGAGTGCTAGAAGGTACTACATTAGTTGTGGGCATGCATGTATACACTGTGTGTATACAGACAAATACACACACAAACATATATAGAGTGTGTTTGTGTGCACATATATATTGTGTCTATCGTAATGTTCTCATACTGGTGTTATACTGTAATATAAATGACTGTAAATATGTTTTGTAGTCAGTGTGGAAAACAGAAGAGATTTTCATCTGAGAACAAATGAAATATTTAAAGAAGGTGAATGATGATATTTCTACTGGGCATCTTAATAATAGCTCAGAAAAGAAAGTGTGTGTACATACAGATAATCAAAATGACCAATGGTATATTATAATAAGCACTTAGAACTTCTAAATGTTCTTAATTCTAGAAAATCAATCAAATAACTGTGTTAGGTTACCTGCAAAATAAAGATCCTGATAGACACTAAGGTATATGTACATTCAAATTCTGATAACAAAGAATTAAGGCAAAATGGAGAGAAATTAGTTCTGGTCTTTATGTAATGAATTCTGAGCTAGTAAAACTGTCTTCAGCCTTTAGGTTCAATAGTTAACTCCACACAAAGAACAATAGACAACAATGTCAGAGTACCTTATATGGAGGAACTGATATCTTGGATTACTCTCAGACAAATGAATGGACAAATGTACATGCTGGCAAAACTGAAAATTAATTCTGCCTTTGTGTAGCAGCATGAGGCTACAAACACTTCCCCAATAGGTATCACTTAGGGAAATATCTCTGACTTTGGTGCACTGGGTGTGCACACACACACCTGAAGTGAAATGGACATGTGCAAAACATCTCAAAGGACATCAGTTACAGAAGAGGTTAATAACTAGTTTTTCTCTATGCTGCTTCCAAAGTGGAATCTTGGATTTTACTTAAGATAGTTGAGCACTGATAATATTTTGCATTTATATAGTGTTTTTTCTTACAAACAATAGACAGGGTACTGCAGAAATTCAGCCTCTTCAGTGTAGAGAGAACCAACTGGCTTATGGGACATAGAACAACAGTGGGAGGAAGGGCAATACAGACAGATATCCACACCCTGTCACCAAGGTTTTGGTGGATTGTAATTATGTAGTAGTTTACAATTGGGAAACGGCATAGTGCACTAAGGACCTGGTACCGTGGAGTACATGCAAGTACCCCTCCCTTGTGTGACTAGTCCCATTGACTTTAATGGCTCTACTTATAGATCTGTTGGACCTCAATGAGAGCCATTCCATTTAGTCACAGTGATTTCAACTGACTTTGGACTAGGCCCTATGTGATCAGAACAGCTCACCTGAGTAACGGTTTACAGGGTCTGGCTCTAAGGTATTCACTGATGTGAAAAAGAAACACTGGAATGGTTGTTTGTATGTACAACCAACATAGGAAATAATAGAGACTTGTTTTGTACGCAACTACGTGTTATAATATGTAATTTATTATGAGGTCCATGCATTCAGCGGTGATTTGATAACAACAGTTTGGTGTTTGATTACTTGCATGATGGTAGCACCTAGAGACCTACCTGAGATCAGGGCCCCATGTGTAGGCACTGTACAAACACACAGCAAGGGACAGTCCTTTCCCTGAATGTTTTACAGTGGAAATAGATAAGACAGACAAGGTGGGACAAAGAAAGTGTTATCTCTGTTTTGCAGATGGGGCACTGAAGCAGAGGAGGAGACTTTCCTAAGATCACACTGGAAGTCTGTGACAGTGCAGGGAATTGAACCCAGATTCGAGCCACATTGCCAAATGGATAGATTTTCTAGTGCATTGGAAAAAAATTTGGGTAGTAACATTTATAATCTAGAGACTGAATCTTTTTGGTGGCTTCTTCAGTTCTGATTGCATATCTTGTCTCAAGAAAACAAACAAACACCTCAGTGATAGAATCTTAAAAAGACGATATTAGAGTCTTATGCAAATTCAGGAAAATGTCCATAAATTCTTCATAAAACAAAATTTATATTTACCAATTAGATTCACTATGAATATTCAGGTTGCTATGCAAATGGATCCAGCATTGTTTTAAATTTGCTGTATAGATTTAAATCTTCTATTGCAGCTTAAAAATGTGTACATCTTTACTGAGTTCTGTTTTTCCTGAGATAAAATCGGGTCCTGAATGCTCATTATTTTTCAGAGTAGCTAATTTGAACAGACCTGTCACTCCTAAGTACCAGGAGATTGGGGATATTGACTTTCTATTGAATTTTTTAGGGGAAATTAATAATGTTTCATGTCCTGTGAGATGATTATCTGCACAACTAGTATCCCTGTTAGGTCTAGGCTGGGAAGTCAGCATATCAGAGTTACTGTTTATCAGAATTTCTGAACCTGGGATGAAAGAGATTCCATCTATCCATGAAATATTATTGTATTTCAAGCATGAGACTCTCATGTTAGTCTATTTGGTTAGAAATGATTTGTATAAATATCTGCTTGCCTTCATGTTTGGGAACTTTCATATACAGAACTCAATTTACTGAAATAACGCCAAGTTTTTTTCAATTCTTCATTTTTTTAAAAAAGGAGTCTATTAAACAAAATAATACTAGGCTTGAAAACACTGCTGCAGAGACAAACTTCCAGCTTTTTTAAATGTCTCAACTGGTATGCTTTTTTCTTTTTTCTTTTTTTTTTTATCTGAACCCATCAAATGAACTGTTTCTCCCACTCCCTCTGCCTTTTGTTCATTTTAAACACTGATCATTGGTGACCTTCACATAACAGCATATGCAGTCTACCCATCACGTATGGGATTTTATGTCTGATTTGTGAATGAGTGAGTCATTACCCTGAAGTTTGAGAAATTGAGTAGTTGACTAAAATAATTTTATTTCTCTTACTCATGGCAATGATTCATTATTGTCACCTCTTGAGGTGATATTAGCCCTCTTGTAGTTTTATACTAAGCCCTTTCTAATGGGATTTATCATGTTAATTATTGTGCTTTTGTTTATGGGGAAACCACACCAGCAAGATTAATATGATCAATATACACAATTCTGTTTAAGAAAATTATTGTTCAGAACCACAGGCAAAGGCAGTTAGTTCATCATGTTGCACTGTAATAGGCATGTATTGAGTCAACTTAATCTTTAATAGAAGTTGGCTAAATATTACAATTCCATCCCTGCTCCTCCATTTCCCCCCCTCCCCCGGCTGTTTTGTCTATCACTAATTACTAAAATGCCAAAAAGTCAGTGGTTGTAGGTTCAAGATTAGTAGGTGATTTATTTCCTCAATTCTTAGTCCCAAATTTTAAAACATAGATGGGATAAATGTGGGAAGGAGAGGACACTATCCCTATCAGTAGCAGCCCACCTTAACCCAAGCTATGAAAGCTAATAAAAGTTTAAAAAATTATTAGATTACTTATGACAAAATTCAGCCATGCGAAAAAATCCCAAGAACATTAGTATAAGCATATGTGCTAGGTACATTCAGTGATAACTTGACGTCTACTACATGGTAAGAAAATGTATATCAAGTGTGGTCCCTCAGGGATCAGTTTTGGGTCTGGTTCTGTTCAATAGCTTCATCAATGATTTAGATAATGGCATAGAGAGTACACTTATAAAGTTTGTGGATGATACCAAGATGGGAAGGATTGCAAGTGTTTTGGAGGATAGGATTAAAATTCAAAACGATCTGGAAAACGGTCTAGTATATAAAATGAAATTCAATAAGTCAAATGCAAAATACTCCACTTAGGAAGGAATAATCAGTTGCATACATACAAAATGCCTACGAATGAATACTACAGAAAGGGATCTCAGGTCATAGTGCATCACAAGCTAAATATGCATCAACAGTGTAACACTGTTGCAAAAAACTCAAACTGGGACATCATTCTGGGATGTATTAGCAAGAGTGTTGTAAGCAAGACACAAGAAGTAATCCTTCTGCTCTACCCTGTACTGATTAGGCCTCAACTGAATTATTGTGTCTAGTTGTGCATGCCATATTTCAGGAAAGATGTGGACAAATTGGAGAAAGTCCAAAGAAGAGCAACAAAAATGATTAAAGGTCTAGCAAACATGACTTATGAGGGAAGATTGAAAAAAATGGGTTTGTTTAGTCTGGCGAAGAAAAGACTGAGAGGTGAGGACATAACAGTTTTCAAGTACATAAAAGGGTGTTACAAGGAGGAATGAGAAAAATTGTTCTGCTTAACCTCTGAGGATAGAACAAGATGCAATGGGCTTAAATTGCAGCAAGGGAGGTTTAGGTTGGACATTAGGAAAAACTTCCTAACTGTCAGGGTGGTTAAGCATTGGAATAAATTGCTGAGGGAGGTCATTAAATCTCCAACATTGTCTAACCTGCTCCTAAAATTTTCCAAACACTTGTCAGAGACGATCAAGATAGTACTTAGTCCTGCCTTGAGTGCAGGGGACTGGACTAGAAGATCTCTTGAAGTCCCTCCCAGTTCTATGATTCTATATGGGTAGAATATAATCCAAGCTTTCATGTTCATCATGATGGTTTGAGTCATCTGTGGCATTGGTCATATGTGCTGTAAAGCATGAAATATTTAGGAAAATTTATTCTTTTGCCTACTTGCTTTTATAAACCATCTATATATTCCTAAAAGGAAATAGATTTGATTGTATGCTTAAATAACAAGCATGCAATAATATAAATGACCTTCACTAGCAAACACACATCTGTTACAAAAGTATTGGGATATGTAGCAGCATTTGGGGAGGAGGAAAAAATCATACACCAGTCTTGAACCTAAAACCTGTGGCATATTGGCCCTGTAACTATACCTATGAAGCTTCTCAATGTGGTGGTCTGGCCCTCTCTAGTGGACATAGGGCTACAGATTGAGGTTGGTGAAAGTGCTAAGCCTTGGCTAACAGGACCACATCCTTTAGGTCAGTTAGAAGTTCATGCTTTAAGACCCTGAAGTCCCAGGTTCAAGCCTAATGCTGATAACTCACCCGACTTACAACATTTATGGTTTACAAATCTTTTGTTGTTGAGTGTATAAAAAACCCCTAAGAGATTCAGTTTATCCAGTCCTCCTCAAACAGAGAGGGCACTAAACTACTTGCAGCAGCTGCGCTCCTACAGCAATAACTCACTTGCATTTAAGATTCCTGCAGAGGAAGTTAGTGACCCTGTGGCTTTCTGTTAGAGAGAAAGGAAGATGCAATGATTATTGGAATACAAAATATGGCCTTGCTTTGATATTCACAGTCATTTAGTATCTCAATGGTCTCCTAACAAGGATGCATTCAGAACAGATTAACAATGGTGCTATTGCCATTATGGCTAAATGTAAAACAAGCTAGAATGTAAAGAAACATAAATGACTCACATTCTTAAAAAATCAATCTTGAAACTGTTTCTTCTTCTAAAGCTGAATCTCCTGCTTAAGCTATTAGTAGTCAAGTCTCTAAAGCGCCAGACTATGGTAATGGAGCAGGCAAAGACGTCTGTAGTGAAAGGCAAAGGAGTAAAAGACAGCCTTTCTTGAGAAATTTCACTCCAGTAGATGACAATATGTCTACACATGTGAGTTTTTTAGAGTCTTGTCTTTGTCTTGACTGTAAAGAAGTTACCAGTTTGTGCCTTGACATTTTGCATTCTTTGTTGCTTCAAGCAGAGAGTTAAACTTAGCTGGGAACATTTTATCCAATGGAGTAAACTTGAGTTATCCCTTAACTTTGAAAGACTCATTTTTACTAAGGGAACTTAGGTGAAATAAGGCCTCATCTACATTGTAAATTTTACCTTAGGGGGGATCTGGTTAGAACATATTCGCGCCCAAAATAAATTTAAGGACTTTTGGGGGCGGGGGAGAGAGTAACACAACAGATACTGAAAATCACTTCAGGCTATTAACATAACAAGGTAACAAATCAGAAAGCAGTCACAGTCTTACATAATAGTTTGCAGGACCCAGTGCTGCTTTGTATAAAAACATTTTCTGCTCATTCATGATGTTGTTCATTTTGGATACAATTCTGTGCCTTCTTTGGGCAACTGAAATACAACTCACACCCTCCCTCTGTAATTTAACAGGTTAACATAATATATCTGGAATGCAGCTCCACCAACCCCACCATATAAATAGTGTTGCAGCATCCTTATAGGATTTTGAGCCACTGTAGCACATAAGTGGAAACTTACATCCCTGCCTGAATTTGCACTCCTCAAAATAAATAAAACCCTGTAGGAAGAAAATAAACTTGGAGGTATAACTATAACAGCCTCTGAGTTAATTAGCCTGTTTAACTTCTACTATGTGTTGCTGTCTTCATCTGAAGGAGACAAAGACAAGCAGGAGTTCTATGGTTGGCCATCATCTTATAGCCACTCTAGTTAAAGAAGAAGAGAAACACACTGTTAGACTAATAAGGACTGAAGGAGAGAGACAGTGTGTCACAGAATTTTTCTTGCTAATTGCTGATGCCATGTGCCAGCAGCTTGTAAGAAGGAACCAAGACAGAGTTAAAAATCTCAGAGAGCTAATGAGGAGATGGAGAAATAGGTAATTTTAAATCATACTTGATAAACAGACCTGGCCTTTTGACACCTCCCAATGGCTTCTTCATTATCAGGGAGAGCCAAGAGGGACAGTGCTCCTGGAAAGAAAACTATTTTATAATAGTATTTCTTTGAAGAAAACATTTGTTGTACAGCAGAGGCTATTAGAAAGATCAGCATTTACCATGGTGTGTAACTTGATTTTTGCCTCAGTATTTCTTATATCTATAGTGGGAAATACAACAAATATTGCAATACCTGAACAGTATATGTTGGATTTTAGTGGTGCCCACTATACAAAGGGGAAGAGAATTTCTGAATAAATGCGAACTCCTAAATTAGTTTGCTATGGGAAGAGGCATATAGTAAGAGCAGTGAAAGAAGTTCACTTGCACTTCAAGAGACTTATATTGGCCATATTCAGCTTTTGACACCATTGAAAAACAATCTCCCATCCAACAATTTCCCCTATTGTCATTCTGCAGTGTTTTGATGACATTAACTGCCAATTGAAATCCCTTCTCTTCTTCTTACTGTCACCATCTGGCTGCAGTTCCACTCCAATCAATTTATCTAGGCTTCTTGATTTATGCTAGGATTCAGAATTGTTTGTTGTTTTTTTAAATGCAAGAATTCTGCCAATCTGAAGACCACAGTTATTCCCCTCGAGGATCATGGAGGCTGAAATTTTCAAGCATGGCAGGGCTGGCAAGATTTGATTTTACAGAGCTAGCAGCAAGCAAAGATATCTCCAGCCTTGCACCAGGCCACATCCTCTCCTTGCCATGCCATATAGTCAATCTTTGTGTATTTAAAGTATCAGACAGTTACATTATGTGATTAGAATTCTAGTTTGTGTTACTAGAATCCACACTTCCCGCCACATGGAAATCGTGTTGTCTTCTTCATTCACTGTTAGAGACAATGATTTAAAAAGAAAAATGAGAACTGATTGTTCTATATTGATATGGATTGCCACAGTAAGACAATGGTAACAGATTTATGAAAAGAGATACAGAAATATTAAACAACTGGGTTTGGTATTTTATGGCATACAAAATACAGACAGATTCTAATTTGAGGTCTAATAAAACTCTAAGATTGGTGTAATGAAGCCCAGAAGTTAAAAATTGAATTTGAATTCTCATGCCTCTCTTTAATCAAAGCATAGTGTGACTTGGTTATATGCTGTGTGTACTATTATAGTATACCTACTAGTACTCATTAATACCTTCTATTTTTGAAGGTTTAATATGTGAATATTATCACCCAACGTGTCATCCCAGAAACAAGTTTACTTTCAAAAATCATTGAAATCCATTCAGCATGTTTAAAATTGGACACAGTGGGCCTGATTCATGGGAGTTTGCAGGAACGCCCCCAGAAATGTTTGACATGGTGCACATTCAGGGCCGGCTCTAGGATTTTTGCCGCCCCAAGCAAAAACAATTTTGGCCGCCTCCTCCGCCCCCCATTTTTTTCTTACCCCACCCCCAACCCCGCCTCAACTCCGCCCCTTCCCCAAATCCCCAGCCCTGCCTCCTCCCCCCAGGCTCTCAAGCCTAGGAGGGAGGGAGGGAGAGGGAGAAGCAGCGCGTGCGCCGTGGCCACTCGGGGTCTCCCCCTCCCTCCCAGGCTCTCAAACCTGGGAGGGAGGGGGAGATCCCGAGCGGCCGCGGCACGCGAAACAGCTGATTCGCGCACCGCTGCTCCCCCTCCCTCCCAGGCTCTCAAACCCGGGAGGGAGGGGGAGATCCCAAGCGGCCGCGGCACGCGAAACAGCTGATTCGTGCGCCGCGGCCGCTCGGAATCTCCCCCTCCCTCCCGGGTTTGAGAGCCTGGGAGGGAGGGCGAGCAGTGGCGTGCGAGCGGCAGCAGCGGAGGTGAGTTAGGGCGGCTAGGGCACATTTTTAGGGGCGGCATGGCCCGTGCCAGATTGCCACCCCTAAAAGTGTGCCGCCCCAAGCACCAGCTTGTTTTACTGGTGCCTAGAGCCGGCCCTGTGCACATTGTCAATCACATTGAAGCCATCTCCATGGCAGTCCCTAGCCCCTCACCCACCAAGTCTGCCCCATGCTCAGCCCCCAGCCCAGCCGCCCAGGTGCAGTGTCACTCCCGATACCTGAGAGGGGACACAGGTTGCTGGAAATGGGGTCAGGGTGGGCAGGCCCCTGAAGGGACCCCGCATGGAGGAGCTAAGCAGCAGCAAGGAGAAGTGGTGGTGGCCACTTCACTGTCTGTTGAGGTTTGGCCCTGATGGCCCTTCATCATGGAAGGGGAAGAGGGAGGGCAGCAGGTCCAAAACTGTTGTATGGAGGTCAGGGGGCCAAATGTGAGCAGCACTGAGACCCCCATGAACCAGGTTGCACTGCCACTCATTCAGATTTGGCCCTGGCACCTGGCTGTCATGACAGAGGAGCAGCAGGGCCAAACCTGAGTGGGCAGAGGGGCAGCCAGTGCTGCTCCTCCTTGCCATTGCCAGTGGTATGTGCCATGTGTGGTATGCATACAGTTGTGCGTGCACTGAGAGTTTGATCATTGATTTCAATGAGAGCAGGATTGGGCCCAGGGGGTGTGACTGTGGCCATTATGTATATACACAGCACATCTGTAGTGATGATAAACGTGATGAAATGCAGAGGCATGTAATAAATTGTGCAACCATGTGATAAATTAATTTATTATGCACTTTGGACTGTTTCATCTGCCCTCTGCCCATTAATTCTTCTCCCCCAGGACATACTCCGGCATTCCAAACCTATGAGCACATTCACACAGCTGCCATTAAAAAATAAAAAAGAAATTAACCTTCCAGAGAAGTGCTTCCTCCTCCTACTGAATGTAGAATTTCGTCCCAAATTACATCTGCTCAGAGCAGGGTGTGGGAAAATCAGTCCAGTAATAGCTTTTCAAGGCTTAAAAATGTCATGACTTTAATGCTGATAATGGCTTTGCAGGACTACAAATGGAGACTTTATAACTGGAAAGGGGAGATTCCCAGCTTTCCGATGGATCCAGTAACCTACTTCTAACATGGGAAGCTACTAAGATAATAAACTTCTAAATTATGATATACTTACTTATAAAAGCGGTATTTTAGGTCATTTTTAGGGTTGAAGCGCTGTACATTTGGACTCCTGGTAAATTACCTGGCTTTACAGGCAAAGGGATGGAGAATATAATCCAAACACTTTTTTTTTTAATTTGTACAGGTGTTTGCAAGAATTTTTCTATAGTATAAGTGGCATGTACAGGATGCATGATACTGCTGTGTAATGGTTTTGTGGGCAATGTGGGATGACCTGTGTAAACATTTATGACTTTGCCACTATTGCGTAGTGCAGTCATCTCCAATGGATAAAATGTTTATGTCACGGCAAACCAATCATGGATGAAATTATATGGCCTTTGTTTATGTAGGAGGTCAGACTGGGAGGAGGGGATAATAATGGTCTATGTTTGGATGCACTCACCCTGCACCAGATGGGAAGAGGTTAATGCCACTTTTTGGGCTGAGGAAGCCACGCCCCCTTCTCCCTACTGGGCATGCTCCAGGTGTACCAGTATAAAAGAGAGCAGCCCAGCTCAGTCAGGGGAAGACACTGGTGGGGAAAGATGTGTGCCAGGAGCTTCTGATGTGGATGACTGCCAGCCTGTGCCAGAGGGGAGCGGAGATGTGAACCACAACCTTGGACCCCAGCAGCCCATGGAGTCCCAGGGAGCAGCCAGTGCTGGGGAGCTAAGAGATCCTAATGCCTCCTGGACTACAGCACCTGAGACTGTGGTAGGAAGTGACCCAGGGTGGTGTCAGAGTGGTATCTCCCACTGAGGTAAGCTTGGTGTGTTTTGGTGGGACTCCCTGCTAGCTGATAGCTGGTTGTTCCAGTGCTACTAGGGCCCTGGGTTGGGGCCTGGTGGAGATGGATGGGCCCCATGAACTCTGGCCATTGGGCCACAGTGCTCTGACAGTATGGGCATGTTTCATAGACTCCAACTGCTAGGCTGCACTACCTTGAATGAGTGGGGCATTTGCATAGACTCTGACCATTGGGCTGTGCTACCTTAACAGTAGGGGTGTGTTTCATGGATTCTGGCTGCTAAACCACATTATCCTGAGTGGGAGGGATATTTGCATGTACTCTGACTATTGGGCTGCACTGCTCTGACAGTAGGAGTACATTGTTTGAGCTTTAGCCACTAGGCTGTGCTACCCCAACTGAGAGGGGTGATCCTATGAACTCTGGGGCCTTTCTACCCCACAGCTAAGCCCAGACTTGAGTTGTGGGGAGGGGGAATAGGTGTGAGTCTGCCCCTATTCCCAGAGGAAGGCAGGCACACTTGCCCCACACTGGATGGGGCCCACTTTAATAGTGTCACATAGTCCCATATGGCTTTAATATTTATAGTGAATTCCTGGCATCATTGAATTCAGTGAATGGGAATTGTTTAAGAACACTTTTTACTAGATGCCTAAAATGTCATAATCCTATAATCAAGGAAGGAGGAATATTGGTTATAAAACCAACCTGATTTAGAGGGGAAGAAAAGGCACTAGAAAATTATATATCTAGCTATATCTATATGAAAAAAGAGGAAATTGATAGTAATGAATATAAATCTGAAGCTAGGAATTGTAGAAAATTGATAAGGGAAGCAATGGGACACAAGGAGAAATTGATGGCCAGCAGAGTTAAGAACAAAAAGAAGGAGCTTTGGGGTATATGGGGAGGAGGGGGAGGAAAGAATCCTAACGATGGTCCATTACTAGATGTAAATAGTAAAAATTATCTATAATAATGCAGAAAAGGCAGGTGTATTTAATAAATATTTCTGTTATCTAGTTGGGGAAAAACAGATGATGCAGTCACATTATATGATAACACTTTTTCCATTTTGTTTGTATCTCAGGGGATGTTAAATAACAGCTACTAAAGTGAGACATTTTAAAATCAGCAGATCCAGATAACTTGCATCCAAGTGTTTTAAAAGACCTATCTGAGGTCATCAGTGGACTGTTAGTGTGGATTTTTTTTTAGTAAGGTTTGGAATATTGGGGAAGCTCCATAAGACTGGTAGAAAGCTAATGTTGTGCTAATGTTTAAAAAGAGTAAGCAGGATGACCTGGATAATTATAGGCTTGTCAGTTTGACATCCGGCATTATCTTACTTTAAGCAAGATAATGGAACAGCTGGTACAGGACTCAGTTAATCAAGAATTAAAGGAGGGTAGTATAATTAATGTCAACAACATGGTTTTATGGAAAATAGATTCTGACAAACTAACTTGATATCTTCTTAAAAAAAAGATTGCAAGTTTTTGGTAGCTAGTGTTACTGTAATATGCTTACACTTCTGTATTGCATTTGACATGGTACCCCATGACATTGATTAAAAAACTAGAATGATATAAAGTTAATATGGCACACATTAAATGGATTAAAAGATGACTAATTGAAGGGTCTCAAAATGTAATTGTAAATGGGGAATTTTCATCAAATGATTGTGTTTCCAGTGGGGTCCTGCGGGCATTGGTTCTTGGCTCTGTGCTATTTAATAATTTTTATCAATGACCTGAAAAAAAATCATAATCACTGAAAGTTTGCAGATGACAGAAAAATGGAGGAGTGGTGAATACTGAAGAGGGCAGATCACGAACACAGAGCAATCTGGATTACTTGGTAAACTGGGTGCAAGCAAACAATATGCATTTTAATGCAGCTAAATGTAAATGTATATATCTGGGAACAAAGAATGTAAGCCATACTTATTGGATGGGAGGACTCTATCCTGGGAAGCAGTGACTGGGGGCGGGGGGAACCTTAGGAGTCGTGGTGAATAATCAGTTGAAAATGACCTATTAGTGCAGTTCTTTGGCCAAAAGGGCTAATGTGATCCTTGGATGCATAAAGAGGGGACTCTCAAGTAGTAGAGAGGTTATATTACCTCTATTTGGCACTAGTACAACCGCTGCTGGAATACTGTGTCCAGTTCTGGTTTCAACAATTCAAGACGGATGTTGAAAAACTGGAGAGGGTTTAGCAAAGAGCCACAAGAATGATTAAAGCCGTGATACTCAGACCTCAGTGGTTCAGGAACCACATTAGCAATCAAAATTACCCAAATGAGCTACAGGGGAAATATTTTGTGTATATATATTTTTTATAAAAATTCTCACAGCAAAATGACTAAGTATTTTTTATCAACTACAACTGGTGAATAACATAGTAAAAGCATCCTGATTGGCTAATAACTTTGTGATTTAATTATTAATCAATCTGTGTTTTAATATCATGTGCTGCAAAGAGCCCCAGGAGACACATTAAAGAGCCAAGTGTGGCTTGCAAGCCTCAGTCTGAGTATCGCTGGATTAAAAATCCTGCCTTATAGTGGTAGACTCAAGGAGATCAATCTATTAGTTGAACAAAGAGAAGGTTAAGGGATGACTTGATTAATGTAGAAGTGCCTACTGGGAGCAAACATTTAATAAGGGCTCTTCCGTCTCATGAGGAAAGGTCTAACACTATCCAATGGCTGGTAGTTGAAGCTAGACAAATTCAGAGTGGAAATAAGGTGTCCATTTTAAACAGTGAGGGTAATTAACCGCTGGAACAACTTACCCAGGGTTGTGGTGGATTCTCCATCACCAACCAATTTTAAATCAAGATTGGGTATTTTTCTAAAAAGTATGCTTTAGGAATTAGACGAGGGAAGTTGCCATGGCCGGGAGCGAGGCCGCACTCGAGGCCACTGCCCAGAGCTATGGCTGCGTCTAGAAGCAGAGCTGCAGCTTGGAGCGGAGGCTGGGACTGAAGCGGGGATTGGATGGCACTTCCTCCCCACCGCCTGTGGTGGCTGGCCTGGGTCCCACTGTGCCCCCCTGAATGTTCCTCTGCTTCTCCCCTGGGGAGGAGGGGTGCACACCACAGTTTGGGGACCACTGCCATAAAAGCTATTTCTAGTACCTTAAGTCTACTTTCAGGCTTCCAGAATTTCAGACTTTTGCTGTGAAATTCAACCTGCCACAATAATCTTTCTCTCCTCACCCGCCACCCCACTGCCTTAAGCATAGAATTTCCTCCCCAGATTAAATTCTTTTGAGGTTCAGAATGGACAGAATTCAGTCTGGTGAAAGAGACGGGTTGAAAATCCAATATCTCATGCTCACAAGGTGTAGGGATGCTTTCTTTTTACCTCTGGAAAGCTCTGAAAGTCTTTTTTATATATATTATATAAACTATTTATTTCTAGCCCTACCAGGACATGCATTACCGGACTTTAAAAACATCACTTTATAACTTGTAGGAAAGCTTTTTAAGATCATTTTTAGAGGTTTCTAAAATGAATTGGTTATAATTTTTCTATTATCCTGTTCATGTCTTTAATTATATGCCATAAAATATATACTATGTGAAATGGAGCCAAGTTAATAATAATACCAATAAACTTAGTTTTTGCATTGCTTAACTTTTTTTTGTGGATTTTAACTGGCAAATGTAACTTTGTATTAAGACAGTATTTTGTATTTAGTATGTATGCACACAAACTACAGTGGTTTTCCAGAGGAGTGAGTTACTTCAGAGTTTTGCTATAGAAACTCCATATGTTTAAAAAAAACAAAACAAAACCCACTGTTTTGTGGCATGCTTTCCAACATCAAAGCCCCTTTGTTGCACCCCATGGCCAATCCCACATAACTGAGGAAAAAAATAGCAACTGCAGCTGGACTCAGCTTCCCGATGAATAACTCAGCCAGCTGCAAATTCATGACTTCATCTGGTTTCCTAGGTCTTGCATAAGACTGGTTTTAGTTTGGGGAATGTTTTTAATCCACTAAGTCATTTAAAAAAAATACCTCCCCCCACTCATTATATCAGGACTGGATGGAAACCTTGTTGCCAGGTTTATTAAGCAGAATATTTTTCAGAATGTCTTTAATAAAAGAAAAAAAAATCTGACATGAGATACTTACAACACTGATTTGAAAGGAGCTTTGAGGAATAAGAGTATTAGGCATGTCATGAGAACACTAAGAATTGGGAGTGGGTGAAATAAGTAACAAAGCTCTGATCTGTCCTGAGGAGTGGCTGGCAAATAATTAAAATGAAGAGATGACAACAATTTGGGAGAAATTTGAGAAATCCGAAAATTAATATGTCCATCTCCATGAAACTGGCTATATGGAAAATTTCAGTATTGTAATAGGAAGAAATGTTTTTGGGAGGTGTGGGTTATGTGTATGGTTGTTGTGGTTTTTTTGCGGGGGGTTATCATTGAGGTGACTTATGTAATGTTGTGAGCACTTGTGTACTTTATAAAAGAGGAAATTAAACTAAGTGTGAACACTGTAACTGACCTCAGTCTCCAAAGCCACTTCTAATAAATCTTTGTCATTACATTGTGTCTTGCTATTGTAGATTATATGGGGTCCAGTCTTGAAACCCCTCAGCTGCAGGATTAGATCCACAGTTCCTAAATTCACATACTTCTCTGGGTCCACTTGTCTGAGGACCACATGCATTGCTGTAAGTTGAGCTAGCAAGTTTGTCCTCTGAATTTCTTTGCTGGTATTGGTTTAAAATTAGGGTGACCATACATCCCGTTTTGGCTGGGACAGTCCCTTTTTTAGGCCCTGTCCCAACTGGACAAATGCTCACTTTTGTCAAAGTGTGGTGGGACTCCTAGCAGGATGCAGAGGAACATGCTGGGGGCGGGGGGGATGGCAACGCCAGCCCTGCATTGGAGGGAGAGCAGCTTGGGCCGGCCAGCCTGGCCTACATACAGTGGGGAGAAAGGGGGCCTCAGGCAGCCCCATGCCTGAGTGACTGGTGTGGGGACTCCTCAGACCACCAGCCCCGCATGCAGGCGGGTGGCAGGGGGCTCAGAGGACCAGCCCCATGCACAAGGAGGAAGGGTGGGCTCAGACGGGGGAAGAGGACTGCAGGGGGAAGGGGAACCAGGAGCAGGCAAAACGGGGGGCCAGAGGATCAGCCTCGCTCGCGGGTGGGTAGGAGGGGGGGCTTGAACCAGCCCCATGCATGGGGTTGGTGCAGCAGCGGGTGGGCTCAGGCCAGCCCCTAGCACCAGTGGGGAAGGGGACATCAAGCTGGCCCCATGCAGGCAGGAGGCAGCACTCAGACCAGCCCCATGCACAGCATAGGGCAAGGGGACCACAGTGGGGAGGGGGGGTTTGTGGGTGGGCAGCAGGGGGGCTCAGAGAATCAGCCCCATGTGCAGGCAAGCAGCGGGAGGACTCGACCAGCTCTGCATGTGTGGGGCGGCAGGGGGGTCATGTGTGGGTGCTGGGAGGGGGCCTCAGGCCACCCTGGGTGCCGGGGGGAGGGGGACCTCAGGCTGGCCCCCCGCAGGAGACAGGAAGGGCTTGGGCTGTTCCCACATGGGATGGGCAGGGCAGGCTCAGGCCAGCCTAGGGGGTGTTCTGTTTTCTATTCTGGAAAATATGGTCAACCTATTTAAAATCCATGCCCTTAATGTCATTTGTATGCACATTATTTCTTATTAGTTAGTACAAAGGACTTAGGTAGTAAAAATACATATTAAGAAATGCATATGTTCAATTTGCCATCATGCAGTATTTGTTACCTTATGGGCAGTTTTTAGTAGAGATGGACCTGAAACAAACTGCTGATCCAAACATCTCTGAACTCTGGGGTGTTCAAAATCTAGCTCTGTAGACTTGAATTCATCTCTAGTCTTTAGTGGTCTTTACCTTAAGTACTGTTTCCTCATTCTAGCCTATTATATTAAAAGTAAGTATTTATACCACAAGGAAATATACATCCCCAGGACCTAGTGATTATTTAAAAGTTGCTCATTTAACTCCAATATCAGCTACCCAATAACTTTATGACCTCTTCAGTGAAATCAAATTTCTTTTATAGTTTTCTAAACAAAGTAAGTACTTTGCAGTGTGGGAAACTTTGGCAGTGGGTTTAATATCACCATTAAAGGAATACTGAAACAATGTAAACTAGTGTATTTTAGCAGAGTTACAGGTTGAGAATGTTGGAATTATAAAATCAAAGGAAGGTGGGGTGGACTTGCAACTCCCATTATTATTAATGGGTCTATGAAGTCTGATCCAGTCTAATCTCATCTATTGTGCACAGCATTGGAAACTTTCCCTGTGACATTCATGCTGCTTTATTCTTCCTCTTTACTTTTACTTTAATTCTTAAAAGTAGAAAGGACCCATGAGTGTGTTCTGAAATCAAACTAGTTTTCAGGAGATGTGAGGTAAGTGCTATGCTGATCCTGATTCTACTTTAAAAATGGTATAGCAAATTGAATTGGCCTTGTTAGTGCTGATCCCCCCCACTTGGTAAGGTAACTCCGATCTTTTTTTAGGGGGGGAGGGATAGCTCAGTGGTTTGAGCATTGGCCCAGGGTTGTGAGTTCAATTCTTGAGGGGGCCATCTAGGGATTTGGGGCAAAAATCAGTACTTGGTCCTGCTAGTGAAGGCAGGGGGCTGGACTTGATAACCTTTCAGGGTCTCTTCCAGTTCTATGAGATAGGTATATCTCCATATATTTTCATGTGCTGTATATTTATACCTGCCTACTGTATTTTTCACTCCATGGATCTGATGAAGTGGGTTATTGCCCAAGAAAGCTTATGCCCAAATAAATTTGTTAGTCTCTAATGGCTGGTCTACGCTAGGGGGGGTTCAATCTAAGATACGCAACTTCAGCTACGTTATTCACGTAGCTGAAGTCTAAGTATCTTAGATCAACTTACCTGGGGTCCACACAGCACGGGATCGACTGCCGCGGCTCCCCTGTCAACTCCGCTACCGCCGCTTGCTCTAGTGGAGTTCTGGAGTCAATGGGGAGCATGTTCGGGGATCGATATATTGGGTCTTAATGAGACATGATATATTGATCCCCGATAAATCGATTGCTACTCGCTGATACGGCGGGTAGTGAAGACGTACCCTAAGATGCCGCAAGGACTCCTCATTGTTTTTGCTGATACAGACTAACACAGCTACCCCTCTGAAATCTGTGCTATAGATGCTACTGCTCTCCCTGAAGAATAAAACACAAACATTGCAAATTCTGTTCAATAACGATTAATGCAACATTTTGTATCTCGGTGCTAAAATATTAAACACGGAAAACTGCAGGGCAAAACATCTAGCAAATGGACTATGAATATCGTGTAAAGTTAATGATAGATCTTGTCTCTCACACACTTTGCAGTACAAAATAGCAATGTTGGTACATTAACTTTGAGGGAGTATGATGAAGATGTGAAACACTGTGTAATGTTTAATTTCACATGTATCTAAAACAAATGTAACCACAAAGTCATGGTCCCTGAAGAGCTGACTGACAACTTGAACTGCATCCCCACAACATCCTTGTCAAAGAACTAACTGTACATTATTACTGACAGGGAATGGCAGTTAAGATCTTCTTAAAATGAAGGAAAAAATTGAGACTGCACAGGCTATAATACTGGGAACAGACAGTAAATTGTTGTTGCCCTTCTTCCTGAATCCTGGTTAAGTGTCTATTGAGGGGGGGGGGGGAATAAAATACCTTTTGTATATTTGTAGATCTAGGTAACATTTTAGTCAGACTAACTTGAAAACTGACCCTGGAAAATCTATCAAGGGAAACCAAACCCATGATACAGTTGAAACAATCAAAATATCTATTTTCTGCAAAATGTTAAAGGAAACAACCTATTCTTTATGATACCGAGAGCCAAATATTCAAATGGACCTCAGTCTGGCCTTGAAAACTGTAGACACTGTTTTTATGTGCAAGCCAATTTGTGCATGCAAACTTCATCATGCATAGATCAGGAAGTCAGGCATATAACCATTTTGTACACACATTACATACACAAATTGATGTATTTGGAGAATTTCTTTCACAAAAGGTTGCAAACATGGTTTTCCAACTCCACTTTTCAAAATTTGGCCCACATTGGCAGTTTAAATTAAACTTACAAGATATTTATAAATTCAGAACATTTATAATTTAGTGATGGGTGGAGATATTGCTTAAGATCAGGGGTCGCCAACAGATGGCTCCGGAACCACTTGCGGCTCTTCAGAAGTTAATATGTAGCTCCTTGTATAGGCACCAACTCCGGGGCTGGATCTACAGGCGCCAACTTTCCAATGTGCCGGGGGGTGCTCACTGCTCAACCCCTGGCTCTGCCACAGGCCCTGCCCCCACTCCATCCCTTCCCACCCCCTCCTCTGAGCCTGCCATGCCCTTGCTCCTCCCCACCCCCCAGGACTTCCTGCATGCCACAAAACTGCTGATCAGTAGGTGTGGGGAGGGGGAGGCACTGATTGGCAGGGCTGCTGGTGGGAAGGAGGCACTGAGAGCAGGGGGGTGGGAGCTGATGGGGGAGGGCTGCTGACATATTACTGTAGCTGTTTGGCAATGTACACTGATAAATTCTGCCTCCTTCTCAGACTCAGGTTGGCCACCCCTGCTTAAGATGAAACAAAGACTGAGAGAGCTTGAGGAAACAATGTAGAAACAGCCAGAGTATGATCTGTTCCAGGCATTTCATCTTCAAGAATGTCTTGCTGATGGGAATGAAAATCCTGAAAAGGACAATATTGGTGATGAGGCAATCTGATAATGCAGCAGCAGCAGCATTCTTCAGCATTGTGTGAGAAGCTCCAAAGAGCTGTTATGCCTTGTAGTGACATCCAGAATTGCATTACTCTGGAGAGCCCATGGTTTAGATGTATTTTTTTATACCTTTTTGTAAAAGTGTAAAAAATGCTAATACCCCCCCCCAAAAAAATCTCATCCCTTTTCCAGATTATTTCTGGCAATTAGGGACTCCAAAGAGGCCTGTATTGCACTTAGCACTTACTAAGCATTTGTAAGCAATATAAAGACAGTTTCTGCTCTAGAGAGGATTAGTCAGTCTGCAACAAGTGAATAACAACATAACCGTGAGGGAAGGAATTTGGAAGACAAGGTAACAGAAGAGACTGGTGATTCCCCACATTTCAGGTTTATGAAAAAGAAACTTTTTTTCAACTTTTTTGTGTGAAACTTAAACTATTTTTGAAGATGCAAAATTATCATCATGGCCTGAGACTAGATGAAACCTCTCTGCTAAAATAGTGAATTTCTGACTGAGGCAAATTAATTTAATTAAAAATTACTGTGAGAAGTTTTTGCCCAGAGGGGATGAAGTTTTGTCGTTTTCACTGTGATAAGTTGTTTGGTGTCAGACATGGCAACATGTCTCCACAGATCATATTAATGTGACCATTGGGATACACTGGATCTTGCCATTAACCTATGTATACGTACTGAACCAGACATAGAGAATGGCCAAATGCAGACTTCACTGTGGTTAAGTAAATTTGAGAAAGAAACAAGCTTGGATCTGAACCAACAGTGGTTTTGATTTTGTAAAACAAAACCTTACTGATGAGGTTTTGCAAAACTGATATAGTGCATCCTCTCCACCTGTCACACATGGCATGGCATTCCATGGCTCATTAGGATGCATACCTGATACCAAGAGATGTACAGTATTTGCAAGCATTTCTCTTAGCCTGCCATGCTTGCTTTAAATCTGAATATACTGAGCCCACAGAATTGGCATTGGTTCTGGATCCCCAGGAGTTGTGGGTGCATACCACCTCTCAGGATTAGGATTTTTCTAAGCATTTTTTATACAGCCTGAATTGTATATCCACCTCTCAGTGCACTATGACAGCAGACAAATTATCAGCTTTTATTTGCCATGTATTGGCTCAGAAATCTGAGGAACAGACGCATTAAACAGTGTGCTTGCACATTGCTAATAGGCCAGCTGTAGCACAGACACAACTATACTCAAACTAATGTGTCTGACTGCCTAATTAACCTTCCTTCACCATCCAAACATCAATCCAGAAGTAAAATTAACAAACAGCTTAGGTCATGTGTGCCCTATTAGGATTTGCTGTATAGGTCAGGTACTGCTGGATAATTGTGCCAGGTGCCCTTTAATTGCTGTCACTCTAGTTAGGCAGCTCCAGGTTAAGTCAACTTTTTTTATAGAAGCTACTCTCCTCAACTCCCCATCAACTTTCCTCATTATTAGGCAGCCCCTCTTGTGCCTAAAAATTATATATCATGAAGACACATTGCTGGTAGGCAAACCTGCTGATAGCTGTGATGGTCTCCTGAGAGCTAATGACATTCTAATCAGTAAGGTCCTCAGAATTCAGCTGCTGTCTTTGGGGAAGGAAGGACTGTCACTCTGTCAGTTTGTGCAAGGTCATGTCAGACCCCTGCCAACCAAACAAATGTGTCCAATAATAACAAAAGGAGTAGGAGTGCCAAATCAGAGGGACCATTTCTACCCCTGGAGCCACTCAGAGTCCAGGAGGAGTCATGGGAGACTGAAAGCCCTGCCCCCTGGCAAACCCTATGCCAGGCCAGAGGGACTCCTTTCTGTACAGGAGAAGCAGCTAGAACTAGCCAGAGGATTTGGGGACAGAGCAATATAGTAATGTAGTCCCTGCTACAGACCCCATGGCAGTACCGTAGGGTGCTTGTTACATTTTGATTTTCTTCCTCCAGGTGGTAACCTTGTCCCAGCCAGTCCAAAGACTATGATGGGAATAGGAGACAGGGAGATGAGAGTCAGGGAAGGAGGGCACTGTTTGGGAAGGATGGGCTGGACCACTAACACATGGCAAGAATGATGTGATAAAGGGGAAAAAAGTGTTAAGGGAATTAGCACAAGCTAAGCAGAGGGGCTGGTGAGGGTATATATTAGTTTACATCTTTCTTAAATGTGGAACTAGTCAATGCCAGTCATCGCCCTGCTAACTTTGCTTATCTGCTTTATCTCTTCCCCTGTCCCATTCTTTGTTTCCTATCTTTTTTTTCCTGTCCATAAATACTTGTGGGATTGGAACCTTATGTTGTGCACCCTAAAGAAAGAGCTTACAGCGTTTCACAGTATCTCTATGTAGTGAAATTTAGCAGTTGTTAAAATTACTCCTTCATGAGGCTCCTCATCCTGTCTTTGAAAATATATAGACACATTAATGATTTTCCTTGTAGTTAAAGGTTCTAGATTAGGACAGAAGGGCTCTCTATATATCCACAAAGCAGATACAGACCAAGCAGCTGTAATACAGGTTTCCCTGGATGCTCATCCACCACGGCTCAGCCCTGAACTGGAGAGACTAGCTCCAGGGGTATCAGGATAGTTCAGTTTCCAGACCCAATCAGTCCTTTGCCTGTCTGCTGAGACTGCCAACAAGAGCTCCAGCTAGTGCCAGTTGAGGCTGGTGGTTTTGTTTAACTCCTGTCCATTCGGAACTGGACGGAGATTGTGAAATGACTTTGACATAAACTATGGAATAGCCACTAGATTATGGTTACACTGAGCTGTATTTTAAGATGGCAAAGGGCTCTATCTGACACTCCATTTACTTTCTTGGTGTGTATAGACATGCAAGTGTTGTGAATTTGTTTTTATGAACTGCACATTTAAATCTGTCCGCTCTTTGGATTTTGCATTCAGTTTGGAATTCAAATGAAACCTGAGACATGCACTTTTCTTTTTGTTCTGAGTTGTTTTGTTTTTCCCCCTAAATCTAAAACGCCAGAGTCTAAGTATATCATTGTTCTTTGTGTGTGGGGAAAACACTACCTTTTTAGTTTTTATCCTAGTTTAACTGCATATAAAAGAACCTTCATACTTCTGCAGAAGCAAGTAATACTAAATCTCAACATATTGCAATTTTTCTCTTTCATACAGATAATTCACTTTGCAAACTCTACTTAGAAATAGTTATGGTCACAAGAGCTTTTGGATGCTATTATGCACAGATATTCTAAAATGAATAGCTAATGGTGGATTAAATAATCTCTCCATTGCACAGAACAAGACTATACTTGTCATCTTGGGAAATACTTCTGTTGCTTAGAATCAATATAAATCATCTCATGGCTTTACCTTCCTTCTGAGTTAATTATGTCTTTGATTATCCTGCATCATGGTGTGGGTTTTGTTTATTATTTATTTCAGTCAATGGAGTTAAGTTATTCAAAGCAATAGCTATTACTAGTCTATATGTAAATGCTGGAGCTGCAAAAAGCTATTTAACAGAGATCTAAACTCTGGTGAACAAGGCTCTGTTTTGTTCACCTAAACAGATCCAGGCCTATATCTATAGGAGGTTATGGTTTGCATCAGACTCGCAATTAAAAAAAAAAAAAATCAACCCTTCCTGTCTCGTTTCTGAAGAATGGCTTCAAGCCACCTGGGCTCTGGAACTGCTGCAAGCATGTGGGAGGAAACGATCAGGCAATGTTCAGAATCACTACATCTCATCGTCTTATTATAAGCATCTACGTGCTTCTGTTGTTTAGAGCATTGCAGTGTGGGCTGTATATTTGTTACTGATTTCACTGCCAACAAAAGGCAGAGCATAGTATTTTGTCACAAAATCACAAGCAATTTTTAAACATTATGCCTTGAAGAGTATTGAGTGTCTTTTTATAGATTTATGTTGTTCCAAATTCAAACCGGGAGAAAGCTGCCAGTATAACAGCGGAGAGGAAAGTGTGAGGTTTTCTTGATTAAATAATACCTTTACCCTCCTCCTCGGGCAAAATCCTCACATTTTCAAAAAATATTCTGAGTGCAAATTTAACATTTTATGAGCTTTTAGTTTATATATATTTTTCTTAAATTAACAAGAGATCTAGTATTAATCTAGTATTTTTACTTTATTCCTTACAGATTTAATAATGTCCAGGCATTGGTACATTTGCCACTGTCTGTCTCATTTAATCACATTGCAATGATAGGAAATTAACTTTATCCTCAAAGTAGTTAATATGAAATAAATTGACAAAGATTTTTGGTTTAGATGTGCAGTCTAGTCAGGATTGGCACTAAGTTCATTTCCCAGCTTCACAGAAAGACACTTGGAGATCAGTTACCAAAATAAGTCTGTAATATCATTTTTTTTTTTTTTAAATCTGTTCTGGTCTCTCAGTGAAATCTCACATCACCAGCCCACTGCCATAGGCTAATAGTCTGGAACAGAGCTCATGCTCAGAAATGTCAAACATAATGAAAAAGGAAAAATCAAAAGAGAGAAAGTTGACCATGGGTGTTCCGATGGGGCTTAGTCTCATATGCTCTGCAGGTTCTTGTTTGGGTTTGGTTGCTGTACTAGGATAGTCATGCAGCTACCAGTGTCATTTAGGTGACATCCATCAAAAGCAAACCTCCAGATAAACAGCACAGTGTCAGTGCTTTTTGCCAGACCAAGATAACAGTTTTATTACTGAGACTCCGCTGGAGTGCTTTTCCTTCCTTCTCTTTTAACAGCCTAAAATGTTAAAGGATCTAGGCCAATAATTATTAAAAGTTTTGCAGCAGGTGATACCACCTATGTGCCCCTCTGGTATGCAGCTGTGGAAAAGTTTGGCGTTGATAGCTGAAGAAGGAAAGTCAAAGAGAGAAAAAAGGATTATTACAGCAGGGGAGGAAGCAAGCAAGTAAGTAAGGTTGCATCAGAGTTCCAAATTTAACCCCGTGTCTTCAGGTATTCAAAAAACCTGAAACTTTTGCCTTTTGGTCTGAAACTTTCCTGGATTGATCTCTGCCCAATTATGTTTTTGTTTGTGCTGTTTAAGTTTGTCACATATTCTGTGTTCTATATTCACTTTGTTACTGACACATTCTGACACACATGGGTCACCTACATTTAACAGCTAAATTAGTTTTTTAGTTAACTACTTCATCCTCCTGAATTGCATATAAGGGCAGATCTTCAGTGGTTGGAAATTGACATAGCACCATTAGCTATAATGGTACTATGTAGCTTTACACCAGCTAAGAATCTGGCCCAAAAAGTCTGTATATGGGCAGAAGTTACTTGCTGCTCAATCCCAGAATTTAAGGAAGGCTGTTCAGGTGATTCCACTGTAGCTGGCTATGTTAACTTCATTGTTAACTGTTTGTTTCATTCCCTCCATGCCACCAAAGAGGACTCCACTACTGATTGGGGGGGGGGGGGGGAAATGTATAGCAGATGGATTCTGTCTAAGGCCCTGATCCATCAAAGTCTTAGGTATGTGCTTAATGTACTGTCAGCAGCTCCATTGACTTCAATAGGATGACTCTCAAAGTGTCACTTTAAGCACCTATGTAAGTCTTTGTAGAATTTTGACCCCAAATTATTAAAATACATAACTTAGAAGAAAAACATTAACAAGTCTGTCAATAAAAAGATAGTGGTGAGTTATGACACTGAAATTAGTGTATATATTAAAACAAAATGAAAAAAGGTTCAGCCTGTGTCCAAAGTCGTCAAAAATAATGCATACTTTGTTTTGAAAAATAGCCTGTGATCATGTAATTGAAGTCTATATTTTAATCTGAGATAGTTGAATATATTAAGAAATCAAATAAAGACACTGTCAAATATTATCATTTCAAAATACTTGATTTGATGAATGGCATTCAGCCAGCTATAGTGTTGTGAATAAAACAGTAATATTTGACTAATACAAGTAAAAATGACTAGGAAGCTTGCAAAGTTAAGGTTATGCATGCTACCTTAACTTTGTTGTTTCCTGACATTTGAAAGCTTAAGCATGCAAACTAAATGTCCCTTTAATGTGGATTTTTTTGGCATGGAATTATAACAAGTAGTACCAATGGACTTTTTAAAATATTTTTGTTCTTTCTGTGAAACAGCTGTTGATGTCCTCCCTCGTTCTCTATCCCTGCAACCATAGGTCCTATACCCAGCGGGGTCAACTCAGCCCAACATCTTTCTGAGGGAGATTAATCAAGTTCCATGCGGCTTACTGTGGGTAAGCCTTTAAGACCTTACAAACTGAGGTCATGTTTGTTCTGTGTGGACATACATCATTTTGTATTTTCCATGGAGTAGAGAAGCTAGTTTAAAGTATGCATTTCTTTTAGTTACATTTTTGCCAAGGTAAAATAGGATATGACTATATTTGTTATAGTCTCACTAATTAGTTTTATTCTAAATTGGCCTGGCAGATAGAAATGTAACATAAGCAAAGATATAGAACTAGAGCCATGTCTTAATGTATCCAACTCAAATGGGTCTTGGCTGTTAGTTTCAGCTTGTTAAGATAAGTTCACACAGCTGTACTAATCACAGATAGAGATAATTGTAAAGCCATGATGAAATGTCTAACATACCCTTTCCATGGAGAAAGTTTTTCTAAGGCTCATTAGAGCACCTGTAAAGGTCAGAATAGTACCATATAGAATCTTAGAATTGTAGGACAGAAAGGGACCTCGAGAGGTCATCTAATCCAATCCCCAGCACTCATGGCAGGACTAAGTATTATCTAGACCATTCCTGACAGGTGTTTGTCTAATGTGCTCTTAAAAAATCTCTAATGATGGAGATTCCACAACCACCTTAGGCAATTATTCCAGTGCTTAACCACTGTGACAGTTAGGAAGTTTTGCTTCATGTCCAACCTAAACAGCCCTTCCTGCAATTTAAGCCCATTGCATCTTGTCCTATCCTCAGAGGTAGAGGACAATTTTTCTCCCTTCTCCTTACAAAACTTTTATGTACCTGAAAACTGTTATCATGTCTTTCCTCAATCTTCTCTTCTCCAGACTAAACAACCCTAATTTTTTCAATCTTCCCTCATAGGTCATGTTTTCTAGACCTTTAATCATTTTTGTTGCTCTTCTTTGGACTTTCCAAATGTGTCCATCTTTCCTGAAATGTGGCAC
This sequence comes from Trachemys scripta elegans, assembly GCF_013100865.1. Classification (NCBI taxonomy): domain Eukaryota; kingdom Metazoa; phylum Chordata; order Testudines; family Emydidae; genus Trachemys; species Trachemys scripta. The sequence goes on from NC_048305.1 coordinate 81,709,843, forward strand.
CCACAACTGGATACAATAATCCAGTTGAGGCCTAATCAGCACAAAGTAGAGCGGAAGAATTACTACTTGTCTGTCTTACAACACTCCTACTAATACATCTCAGAATTATGTTTGCTTTTTTGCAACAGTGTTACACTGTTGACTCATATTTAGCTTGTGATGCACTAGAACCCCTAGATCCTTTCCCACAGTACTCCTTCCTAGGCAGTCATTTCCCAATTCGTCTGTGTGCAACTGATTAGTTCTTAAGTGGAGTACTTTGCATTTGTCCTTCTTGAATTTCATCCTATTTACTTCAGACCATTTCTCCAGTTTGTCCAGATCATTTTCAATTTTAATCCTATATTCCAAAGCACTTCCAACCCTTCCCAGCTTGGCATCATCCACAAACTTTATAAGTGTGAGCCCTATGCCTTTATCTAAATCATGAGCTTTTTGGACATAGAACAGGACTATGAAAGACTGTCATGTAGTAAAGGCAGTTGATTGAGGACTATCTGGGTTATAGTCCTGACTCACAGTTAGGAGCCTTCAAGTTGAAGGGTTCCACAGTCTTTCCCCCCTACAGCAGCTATGAGCTCTGAAGAAGGGTAATCATTTCCTTCCACAGCTAGGCTCTTTTGGGGGATAACTCCTGTTGTACATGCACACAGTACCAACTCACAGAACACGCCCCTCCAATATTAGAACTGCCATAAGTGCCCTCCAGGCCATTGTCTGGCTTCTTGCAGATGAGCTACCTCTTCCAATGAACTACCTGTATAGCCACTAGACACAATGAGAGGGATGGAGGAGAAGATGAAACAGAACAAAGGAATGGGAGGCCCTGGTCTCTTGCCTACCCAGCGGCCAGTGGGAGCCACAATCATCTGAACCTGCAGACGGGGCAGGTAAACAAACCGGCCTGGCCCACCAGGGGCTTTCCCTACACAAGTGGCGTCCCAAGTTTGGGAAACAGTGCCTTAGGAAATAGAGGAATAAAGTATTTCACTCCTGGGCAAGGGAGATAAAAGAAAATATAACAGTAGAAGACCAGACTTACCTGGACCCACCCCCTCTTTCCATTTTCATTTAAAAGGAGTTGGCCCTATTTAGGGGGTGAGGTGGAAAGAACTTTCTCATTGGAAAATATTAAGGCTGGCCAAGAGCAATAAAGGGAGGATTACAGACACTCAAGTGTGCCAGGGAAGCCTCCTAGAGGCAGAATTAGGAAGGGACTTTCAGTTGGAAAAGAGAGCTGAGGAAGGATGATCCAATGGTTATGGTGCTAGACTGGGACAGAGGATACTCTGTTCTACCACTTCCTGTGTGACTTTGAACAGTCACTTAGGCATCTGTGCTTCCATTCCCCATCTGTAAAGCTGAGAACACTCTCCTACCTTATTCGATGTTGGGAGGATAGACGCCTTAAAAGAATGAGATGCTCAGATAGGTAGAGCTGAGGTATCCAATGGGGAGTGTGGATGGTGTCACAAGAAACCAAGAGAGGGATTAAGTAAAGTAGAATGAGGAGACAGAATGAGAGATGAGATGAGCAGAGGGATGGGTGGATTTGAGAGATTTAGGAAGAGTAAGGGTGGAAAAGAAAATCTAACAAGATTAAAAATACCCTGAGGGGGGACAGTTGTAGATATAGAATGAAAGATGAAGACTAAATTTAAGAGAAACAGAACATTCTAAAATATTTTATAGAATAATTCTGCCAAGATATTTCTTAAAATATTATTCACATTTGATTATAAATGTATTATGGGGCATGATCGGTGTTATGAAGGGTCTTTGGAGGACCTGTGGATGGGAGGAAGGAATAGGAGTCACCTGGTGTTCTGTCATATGGGGGAAGGGATAACATGCTTTGTTTGGAATTCTTAAACTTATTGTTTGACTCTGAATTTGTTATAATATTGCAGTAAGCACAAGAGACTGGAGATATTGCATTTGTAATTCATTATAATACAGTATTGCATATACAATACCATGCTGGGTGACCATTTTACCTTAATTTCTTCTTTTCAAATATTTTAAAATAATCTAAGATGCAGGAAATGGTCCCTGAGACTTCAGTTTTCCACGGCAGAATATTCCCAGGCTTTGTTCGTGGGCTCAGAATAGACTGAATTTCTCCCTTCCCCTCGTGTGCCTGGCTGCAGGCATTGTGAATGAGGGAGGAGGGAGCAGCTGCAAAAACTGAATAGTTTTATTGGCATAGAGATATTCTTCTACCGGACGCCCAGCTAGGAAGGTTCTGTCCCTCCTGAATCCCACATCCTGTGGCTCATTGATTCCTCTCTCCTAAAATCATTTTGATGTGCTGCCTTTCAATACCACCTATTTCAATTTAAAAAAAAGATTAAATTTTTAATATAGAAATAATCTTTTTTTGATGAGACCATATTCCTCCTTAATAATTCAGTCAATGAGTAGCCAGGTTGTGAATATGTGTAGCCACCTCATTGGTTAAGCTATATCTATACAGTTAAATCTGTTTTATTTTAGTGTTTTTTAGCTTCAACAGCAATCACTAGGTAACAGACATTCTCTGTTGCAAAGGTAAATCTAAGTGAACTGGCTACCATGTGGTGCACCAGCAGCATGTTTCCTTGACTCAGAGCTCAGCGTAGACTGAATTCAAGTCATGGTATCTGTGTTTGCAGGGAGAAGATTTTTTTTGTCATGTCTTGGATTTTAGAATCCTATGCTGGTAAACCCATTCAATTTTACTCATGTGGCTTGCTACTGTTTTCCGCCTTGGTTGTAATAAAGTTTAGGAAAACGTTTATCTGTTGTGCATGGAAAAAGATGGACCCAATGCCCATATTTGCCTGATCTAAGTGAGCCGAAAACTTAGGCTGGGTTTGACGAACAGTTTGCAATGATTTATTAACCTTTCAGAGGACCTAAATTAAATTTCAGGTTGGTAATATCAAGTGCAATGTCATGAAAATTGCAATGTCATGTAGGTGGGCACAATGCCATGCAACAATCTTAGTATGAACCTGAAATTCACCCTCCAATCCCCTGAAGTATTAACAAATAACAGAAAACCTTTGGCTAACTCACTTCATGTTTGGGGCTGGCAGTGCAGATGAATGTTTCATGCAGATATAGTCATTTGCCAGAAAGCAAAAATTCCCATGGTGGTTGGTGCTCTTGCATCCACTTCTCTCTACCTCACCTACACAGGGGAAGCTGGATGATAGTTTGGCTTCTTCATGAACTTTTTCAAATGGGACAAATTGTACACAGTATCTGGGGAGACCACATACAACAAATTAACTGATTCTGCCATGTTGGGAAATGAAATGCTTTCAGTGATTTTACAGTAAGTGCACATAACCTGATTCTCTGTTAATTGGGGATGAGAAAGGTAATCAGAATTCAAATTTGCCAAAGCTCTCAATTGGGATTTACATTTAAAAGCCTTAAAACTTCCATACAAACCTACTACTCTGCCTTTAAAATGGTTCACAAGTTTAATCACCAACTAGAATTGATGCTGTGGCACCAATGGGACCAACATGTGTAGAACTTACTCTCATATCTCTTGGTGAACAAGGCCACATCAGCTATAAGTATCAACAGAGAGTGGAAAATAACCACATGTGATTGAAGTGAAAGTCTGTCATTTGTGTCTCTTAAAGATACTGACTTAGTTCCCAAATGCATATAATCCCAACATTGTTTATGCAGTTGCAAATAAATACAACAGTTAACACTTTTTCTCAGTCTTTATAACATAAGGTGATAAATTGTCAAATGTAAATCTTTCTTTTAATCCTGAATCAGATTTCCCATAGCAATGAAGTCCATTAAAACTTTGCGTTTTATATTTATAATTTTAAAGTGGATGGCCTGTTCTAGAATGATAGAACTTTCCAAGAAAGGATATTTTATTTCAAATTTGATAATTAAATCACAAGGGTCAATGAGCCCTAGTCAATTTTTAGATTATTATTAATTACTCCTTTGGATATTTCAGTAAGACAGTTGGAACTATAGTCAGTATAATTTATTAGTAACCCAGTTAGCAGCTGGCTCATTTAACGTTTTTGTACTTTTTTGTCCTTGTTCTGAAAAAGGACAAAAGACAATACTATTTGGTCAAGCCCTGATAAATCAATAAGTTAATGCAGTTAGTTACACTTACTTAAGGCAGTTAATATTAAGAGCTTGCAAGAGTTTTCTTGTATTTACTTCTTTATTCCCATATCAGCCGTTAAAGAACATTCTAATTTTCCACATGAAAGCCACAGAAGCCATTTCACAGCCCAGACCCAACAGACTGAATACCAAATGATTAAGTGACTAAGCTACCTAGCATTGCTTGTTTAGCTCTGCCCCTAGGATTTGATTTTGCACTACCCTGTTAAACATCCTAAAATAATTTAACCACATCCCAAACACTTCGTAAAGAAAGGCTCTTCCATTTCTCGCCTCTTTAGATTGCACGTCCAAAGTAATTTCTCCCAAATTAAATGCCATTTGGTTTGTATTAGAATAATCAGGACAACTGCGAACTTTAATAAGCAAAGTTATTTTAGCCTAAAACACTTGAGAGAGGCCTGAAGCAAAACCCAGGATCTGAATGCTCTCAAACTTTGTGTAAGGAACACAATTGCAACATGAACATGTTCAGATCCAAATTGCACATCTCTGCAATATGCTAAATCTAAAACTCTTTCAAACACCCTCAAATTTTGGGGCTTTGACATCTGGATTTGGATCAGAATTTTGCATCTTAAAACTTAGATGAAACAATATTTAATTGTTTCCTGTCTACTTGACCTTTTTTAGTCTCAGTTTAGTCTTTTAGTTTTAATAGTGAGCTTTCTAAATGTAATCAAAACACTGTAAATGCAAACAATATTTGAAAGTACTAAAACAACCATATGTAAGCTTTATATTTTACTGCATTATGCTGTGAGTCTCAGATTTAGATGATGGTAAAATATTCCTTCATTCATAAGAATCTGAGATTTTTATATAGAACAGATATAAAGCAGCCACTCTGCCCTCCAAAATTCATTTGGTGAAATAACAGCCTCACTCATAAACTACTTTTTTAACATTCTCAACTTCACTTAAGCATTTCTTAGATCTGATCACTGCATGGAACAAATGATTTAAAATAGCGAATACAACATTCTTACATTTAAAACCATGCTCATGTGTATAAATAAGCCCAGAGACTAAAGAGTTGTATTCTCTAAAGGCCATTTCATTTGTTTCATTCATTTCAAAGTTAAAAATTGTGATTTCTAACATCACAGTAGCATTCTTGTTTCCACTGTGCTACTTTGATATTGGCAGGAATCAGTTCAAAAGAATGCTATGAAGCCTTCATTAGGGGACTGTGATACTCATAGATAGTAGTGGAGCCAGGTTTTGAGTAGTGACAGAGCCAAGGGAAGTGGTGGTTCATTGATGGTGCCACCTTCAATTATACCCATCTCCTTGAAAAAGTGCCATATGTACACCTAACACCATGAGAGAGTGGTCACCTTTCCAGTCTGCCTGTTAGCCCAGCACTTCTCAGAGTCTGCAGATGCAGCCCTGGGGAATCAATCCATGAAATATTCAAAGTGACAAGTATACCTCCTTTTTACATTCCCATACACCAGAGCCAACCACTGAGATACACAACAAGAGCCTGTTTATGTAACACTTTAAAAATCAGCAAAAGGGTTATATAAATAAAATTTATTATGAAACAAAAGGCAAAAAACTTATGTACATAGTTTAGTCCTCTTCAGTGTCTACTGGGCTCTTCTTGGCTTGTCTCTGTAGTCATTAAATGGAGCATCTCTTGTCACTGTCCAGCAATAGTCTGCAAGCATTGATGGGCTCCATTTGCCCTGATAGCATTTCTCCATCATTGCAATGTCCTGGTGAAATCACTCGCCATGCTCGTCGCTCACTGCTCCGCAGTTCGGTGGAAAAAAATCTAGATGAGAGTGCAAAAAATGTATCTTTAGTGACATGTTGCAACCAAGGCTTTTGTATGCCTTGAGGAGGTTTTCCACCAACAACCTGTAGTTGTCTGCCTTGTTGTTTCCAAGAAAATTTATTGCCACTAACCTGGAAGGCTTTCCATGCCGTCTTTTCCTTGCCATGCAGTGCATGGTCAAATGCAACATCTCGAAGTTCACGAATCTGAGGACCAACAAAGACACCTTCCTTTATCTTAGCTTCACTTAACCTTGGAAATTTTCCACAGAGGTACTTGAAAGCTGCTTGTGTTTTGTCAATGACCTTGACAAAGTTCTTCATCAGACCCAGCTTGATGCGTAAGGGTGGTAACAATCTTCCTTGATTCAACAAGTGGTGGATGCTGAACACTTTTCCTCCCAGGCTCCAATGACTGTCAGGACCAGAAGTTTCATCATCTTCCTCATCTGACTCAAGTGAGAATGATTCTGGTGCATCAGGAACTGGCAGCCCTTCTCTGTGGGGTACTGGGCGTATAGCTGATGGAATGTTTGGATAATGCACAGTCCACTTTTTCTTCTTTGACACACCTTTCCCAACTGGAGGCACCATGCAGAAGTAACAATTGCTGGTATGATCTGTTGGCTCTCTCCAAATCATTGGCACTGCAAAAAGCATAGATTTCCTTTTCCTGTTCAACCACTGGCGAAGGTTTGTTGCACAAGTGTTGCAGCACATGTGTGGGGCCCACCTCTTGTCCTGATCTCCAATTTTGCAGCCAAAATAAAGGTGATAGGCTTTCTTAACCATAGTGGTTATACTACGCTTTTGTGATGCAAAAGTCACTTCACCACAAACATAGCAGAAGTTATCTGCACTGTTCACACAAGTACGAAGCATTTCTGCTCACTTTGGCTAAACAGAAATGTGTCCCTTTGCAAAATCAAACACTGACAAATAAGAGCACGACACTGTATGATTTCTAGAGCTGATATAGGGCAATTTGTTCAGCAGAGTGATGTAAGCTTCGTTATGATTGCATCATCCATGACTTCTAGGAATAACATGATGTAATTCATATCATGTATGACGCAATACCAGCTTCAGATTGCATCATTCATTTTTTTGCCTAAAAAGCAAGTAATGTCCAAACCCAGTCATAGATTTATTCATAGATCCAGTCAAAGATGTAGTTTAGTCATTTCTGGTTTAAATTGAGATCCCTTCCCTTTATAATTCACTTATCCTCCACCATTCCCAAGTCAAGGGTCGTATATACTGACCCAATAGCATATCTTGAAAACTAGAGCCAATCAACAATTTTAAGCATCATTTTCGTTCTTAGTGACCCAGAATTAGTAAAGTTTGACTGCATTTATTTCAGAAGCATTTCTGCTGTAGAGCAGTGCTATCATACCCCTTCCTGAGCGATACTAAATGCCTTCAGTGAGAGTTGAGGACACTCGACACCTCTCAAGAGGCACTCAGTGTCTTGCAGGATTGGACCATATGTAAAATGTCAAACGCTTATGAAATTAAAACAACCATCCCACAACCCCAGCTAGCCCCACAGGATATAAATCTGTATCTATATCTGCATTTGCAGCTCAGCTATGCTGGTTATGTGCCTGATCCTGATGTCTCAGCTGCTGCTCTAAGTTGCACCCAGCTACAGTGGTGGTTAAGGGGCAATTCTGGCAGCTGGGGACTGCTAGAATGCAGCAGTTTGCCACTCATGACCATGTTGTTGTTTATTTACAGTTGCTCTTAAAGGTCTCAACTAAGATTGGGGCCCTATCGCACTTTAGAACTGTACATATGCACAGTAAAAGATAGCTAAGGGAAAGAAAGGACGAAGTCAAGCACAGAGAGATTAAATTACTTGCCCAAGGTTAACTAGGAAGTTTGTCAGAGCTGTGAATCCAGATCTCCTGAGTCCCAGTACACTGTCCACAAGACCATTGTTCCTCTCTCTTTTCCTTTTCTCCCCCGCTTGCCCAGTGCCAGAGGCTGTATTTATTTGCAGGGATTAGCAGGGGAATCCCCCAGATAGTTGATAGTGCCAGCTTTCTGGATACTTTCACGACGGGAGCAGCATACAGCAGGTGGACAAGAATCTGTCCCTTGAAGTACTTTGCAGGAATATGCCACCCCAGCTGTAAAACAAAGCAAAATCCACCCTAACACCTGTGCCAAGATAAGCCCTTTCCCTAGGAAAAGCCTGGGAAAACAAGTGGAAATTACTGTTTAGTTCGAAAGGCACATAATCTAGACTTTAGTAAATGAAAGAGGGAAGCTAGTTCCGGAGTCCAGGGACTTCTCACAGAGATGCAAACCACCATAAAGTGGTAAATACAGATTTTCTTTAATACTGTAACTCTGTTTTTATTAGACAACCACCTTTTAAAAACAAGCAGGATTGTTTTCCCCCAGTCTCACAAGGATCTAATATCATATATAAGCTTATCCTCTACCTAGTGCTATTAATTGTTAAATAATCAACACCAAATTTTTATCAGCCTTTTCTAAAGACAGACACAGTAGGAAAAACCTACTTACCATGCATTAGTTCAATAATGCTGCTGTTTAACATTTCTAGAACTTAGTCTTAATTCACTCCTTGGCTGGTCCCAAACAGTATGGAACAATGCCATTAGACAAATGATCTCTTATTTCAATTTTATGCAGGATTAACTTAGTTCTTCAAGACTTACCAATGAAGACACCATCGGAAGTCCTTTAAAAGTTTAATGTTGCTCTCAGATAAATTGAATGTTGTCCATATGAGCTAAGAGATTTCTGGTTTTGTACTCTCTATCTAGTTGATCAGTTTGATAGCTCCATTCTTTCAGACAGAAATTGCTCTCGTTTTTTTTTTTCTTTGATTGATTTGACATTTCCATTGACACAATAGCCTATGAGGCTATGACCAAAGGGAATGGTTTTCCAGAGTTATTGTTTTGAATTATATTCACAGCTGACTCTGCCTCATTTAGATCTTCCAGTATAAACACAATATTTGGATTGCTTTCACAGTAGTAATGCCCCAAAGCTAAATTTAATATTTAAAAAAAAAATTTATGTGCACGTCATCTTCAAGAATGGCAAAATGTTTATTGGTGGTAGAATGACCATAGATGCTAGGATCAATTTTCCTGTAGGTCAGTCACTGCTTATCTTATCCTGTGAGTCATATTTTCTTTCCTTAAAACACTTTAAGGAATTGACTGCAACATTAACTATCATGGTGAGTTATGAGCCTCCACTCATTGAATGCATTGGGTGAGGAGCTGAGCTGGTTGATTAGAACAAAATGATTTGTGAATATTTTTGCCTTAAACATGATGAGGCTGATTCTTCATTGCTCTGCCCCTTGCATAGTCACTTCTATGTTTACAAAGTAGGGTAAAATGTGACTAGTTCAGACTGGTGGTATTTTACAGGCAGCTTCCGCAGGAGTATATGACTTTATGAAAGGCCAGGCAGTGAAGAATCAACCTTGATGAGTTTACTACACTGTTTTTATTATTCATAGGGTCACATTGTCTGTTGTTCATGGGTATTTAGAGGACTGCTGTTCTATTTTACTGGCATAAATGAATGAAGTTGGCCATTCTAAGTTATCTAAAGATCATAAATAGACAAACTCTCACAACCCTGTAATGATATCTAAATTGGTGTATTCTGTTAGCAAATGATTATCTATCAGGAAAAGATTTGTTTTCTGAAATGTCTAAGTGTTTTGATTTCCCTTTTGGTTCTTTCTTATAACCATAAGAAGATCAAATTTGTTTTTATCCAACATTACAGTAGCATTTTATGACACTCCAATATAAAATCACATCCATATGCACAGTTGTGCTGATACTGTCCATTGTTTACTGTACCTCTTCACCTTTGAAATATGTTCACACTGTATTTTGTGTGACTATGGCAATTATATACTTTGGAAGCGTCTCTAGCAGCTTTTGATGAGTATTTTCTTTTTCTAGAAATTTGGTGATGTATACATTTATTAAAACAATTGATATTCAGTGACCAACTCATCAGCTGTTTCATCTTTTACTTGGGTTTTGCTGCACTACCCGTCTTTTATCGGATCTTTTCCCACTTTTGAATTGCAGCTCTTGATCTTTCACTTCCTGATTTTTTTTTTTTATTTTATTTTATTTTTTTTTTTTTTAACTTAAGGGCCAGCATGTGCCTGGCCTTCATTCAGGTAGAGTGAGGCAGACAGGGCACAAGGAATTTGTCCCTGTTTCTCCTTATTGCAGTCCATGTAAAGACTAGGCACAGTTGCAGTCACTCTATTCAGTGAAGTCAGGAACAGGGATTCTCACTCTTTCCAGTTAAGTGATAGGGGTCTGAGGAAGTCCTATTGTTGCTTCCTGCACATGTCATTGTTCACTGTCCAGTACTTCCTTACGAGCTCTCATTTTCAAACTATCTTTAATGAACACATCAGACAAATGCAATACAAATACAATTATGCAATAGAGGATGTACTGTACAAAATGTGTATATATTTACATGCTGTGGATGAATGGAGGGATTCAAGGTATGGACCCACAACCTCCCCCTAGGACTACACTCCCTGACATCCCTTAACAATGACCGTAGACATTTATGTTTGAAACAGTTCTTCAGTTGGGATTTATTTACTTTTGTCAGTCCAAGCTGATCACCAGGTTCTTCAGACTTTGTCCCTTCCTTTTTCTTACCTGCCACCTCTTGGGGGGGTCAGGTTAATTTACATGTAATTCCCTCCTGAGGCCTTTCTTCTTCCCGAAGGGGTTTGCAATTTTCATTGGGTAGAGCCCTTTCTCCAGGGCCTTTTCCCAGTCTTCTCCATCCTCCCATTCCTGGGGTTTCTCTCCAGACTAAGTTCCAGCCTTGTTTATGTAGCCATCTATTTGATTCCCTTGCAGCTCAGGTCAATCATTATAATTAAGTCGCCAGCACATTCATCTGGGGGATAGCTGCCTTGTCATTGGCCCAGGTTGCCTTAAAGGATCAGCCAGCCTGTGATACATGCACACTCTTTTTCTCTAAAATTACTCTTGGGTTTTATTAGGAAAATTTAAGCTCTATGGAGGAAGAAAAGGTAAGCTAGTAAATCAGACATGGAGCACTGGAAGGGACCTCGATAGGTCATCTAGTCCAGTCCCCTGCACTGAGGCAGGACTAAGTATTATCTAGATCAGTGGTTCTCAAACTTGATTGTGCCCCCCTGCTCTGTCTGTAGTCACTTATGCTCCCCACCCACACAAGTATATATACTGCTGCCCAGCTCTGAAGGCAGAGCAGAGCCAGGCACTCGGCTCTGAAGGCAGCCAGAACTGGCTCCAGGCACCAGCATAGCAAGCAGGTGCCTGGGGCGGCCAATGAAGAGGGGGGCTACACATCCGGCAGTTCAGCAGCAATTCGGCGGCGGGGCCGTCACTCCCTCTCAGAGCGAAGGACCTGCCACCAAATTGCCGCCGATCGTGATCATGGCTTTTGTGTGTGTGTGCGCGCGCTTGGGGCGGCAAAAACACTAGAGCCGGCCCTGAAGGCAGAGCTGTGCCAGCAGCAGTGCAGAAATAAGGGTGGTGATGTGAAAAGTGATATTGACAGATCTGATACTTTATAGTCAATTTAGCGCCCTATTGTCATCCTTACTTCTGCGTTGCTGCTGCCACCTTGTGGCTGACAGCTGGAGCCCACCACTCCAGGGCTCCAGCTGTCAGTCCTGGGCTGGTGGGGCTCCAACTCCTGGATGTGCACAGCCCTTCTGCACGAGCCCTAGCAGTCCCAAGACTGGCGGCCAGAGCTGTTAAAAACATGAAAAAAGCACCCAGTTCACTCCTCTCTTGACACATTCCCATGCTTCTCTTGAGAGGCCCACCCCATAGTTTGAGAACAGCTCATCTAGACCATCCTGACAGGTGTTTGTCTAACCTGTTCTTAAAAACCTCCAATGATGGGAATTCCATAGCCTCCCTTCGTAATTTTTTCTAGTGCTTCACTACTCTGATGGATAAGAAGTTTTTTTCCCAATGTCCAACCTAAAGCTCCCTTGCGGCACTTTAAGACTATCACTTCTGATTCTGTCCTCAGGAGCAGAGACAGTGCTCACCCACTGGGGGCCCTAAGCAGGAATATGGGGGATAGCTGCCTGGTCATGGGACCAGCTGCCTTAAGGAAGTAATGGGCTTAAAGTGTTATCTTGTCACCCTTTATGTCCCTAGCTAGTTTAATATAATTTTTTGCCTTGGCCTTTCTAATTTTGTACCTCCATGGTTTGAGGGATTTTTTTTATATTCATCCTTTGTAATTTGACCTAGTTTCCACTTTTTGTATATCTCTTTGAGTTTCAGGTCATTGAAGATCTCCTGGTTAAGCCACGGTGGTCTCTTACCATGCTTCCTTAGTACTGGGATAGTTTGTTCTTGTGCCCTTAATAATGTCTCCTGAAAAAACTGAACTTTCCTGAACTTAGACTTGCTTCCCATGGGAACTTACCTACCAATTCTCTGTGTGCTAAAGTCTGCCTTCTTGAAGTCCATTGTCTTTATTCTGCTATTTTCCCAGTGTAACAGGGCCTCCTGGCTCCAGCTTCTGTTACGGTCTACAAACTACTCAAAGACCCTTGTGCTGGTCCAATACCTTGTGCAATTTATTTACAATTGGAGTCCCACCTTCATATACAGCTCCTGTAAGGAGGAGGGGCAGGCAGGTAGGTACGCTCTCTTCCCTTGCTGCCTTCTTTCTGCATCCTTCCTGTGCCTATTTGTGGGCTCTGGCTAATAGCTTAGTTAGCCTTTCTGCCCTTCCCCACCCACAAATTAGGCACAGCTCTGCTTAGTCAGCTCCATTCAGCCTTGATTGGAGCTGCTGTGAACAGAGTGCTGACTCAGCCTTTCTTCCCTAGCACTCTGTCACACCCCCACCTCCATTCCTCAGAATCATGAACTCCTCATTTCATGATCGCTTTCATCCAAGCTGCCTTCCACTTTCAAATTCTCAACCAGTTCCTCACAGTTTGTCAGAATCAAATCTAGAATAGTCTCTTCCCTAGTCACTTTCTCCACCTTCTAAAATAAAAATGTGTCTCTAATGCATTCCAAGAACTTGTTGGATAATCTGGGCCCTGCTCTGTTGTTTTCCCAACCAACAGATGTGTGGGTAGCTGAAGTACCCCATTGCCATTAAGTCTTGTGTTTTTGGATGATTTTGTTAGTTGGTTTAAAAAGCCTCATTCACTTCTTCTTCTTTCTGAATAGGTAGTCTATAGTAAACACTAGCATGACATCACCTTGGGGTTTTCTTTAACCCCCTTTTAACATAGTTCAGTAAGATTACTTGTTTTCTGGGATTCAGAGTCCAAAACACTATTAGTATTTGTTTGAAAATTTTGCAATGAAAGCTGTCATTCATCAATTGCCAGATTTGGACCAGTGTAAAATTTTGTTATTTCTCAGATTTTGGGGTGAAGTCCATGAAGTTTGAAGTAGTTTCTTGATACTTAATGTTAAAAAGTGCACAGTTTTTATGTCAGATGTTAACTTGGGTCAGTTTTTCAATTACCAGCATGAGTGGGGTATTTGCTGAGAGGGTTTTTTGTTCTGCACAGCATTACAACCAATGCATTGTGCATTGTTGATGGCACAGTATGCATACACTGTCTAACACTAGCTGTAGGACAGCTACTAACCATTATTTGGCTCACTGTTCATCCTGCCTCAGGCCTCTGTAATTCTGGCAGTCTCTGTTGGCTTGGTGGTTGTCTTCAAACAGTATGAGCTCCAAGGCTTCAGAGGGAAAAGGGAGTATTTCATAGCACAGATGATTGGAAAGTGTGTAAAATCTGAATTGAATAGGTATCCAGAACCCTAAAGAGTGCCAAATTCTCCCTTGACTCTCACTCACTTCATGTAAAGGATAGCATTTGGCTCGGTGTCTCATCTGAAAGCTGAACTAAAATCAGCTACTGATTGCCTGGCATTAGGAAGAAACTTCCTCTGTGTGCAAGTTATTCCATTGTGGGGTTTCTTGTAATCTCTTCTGAAGCATTGGGTAACTGCTTCTATCTGAGGCAGGACACCAGATTATATGGACCATGGTCTGATCCAGTATGACAATTCTTGTCTTCCTGTTCATACAATGTAATATCACTTATAGTGGGATGGCTATTTGAGGGTCAAGAAGTTGAATTTAGGTATCAAAAGGGAGGCTTATATGTATTGAATTGGGGAACTTGTTTACTTTGCCATGAGATTTGCACCTCAGGGAAAGGCACAAAGGTCTGTAGGATTGGAAGAATGTGAGACAAGTTGAAGGCTGAAATTTGGGCACATGTAATTCATCTGACCAGACTTTCTTTCATTTGAAGGAAGACTTAACAAAATGTTGTGACAGATACTGCAATGACAGGTGAGAAAGGTGCAATCAGCTATAAAAATTGAGGCAGATAGAAATAAAGAAGCAACTGCAGCAGGAGGAAGAATTGTACCACTTCCTCCCACTGACCAAAGCTGTCAGAATCTTATCCTTCCATCTCAAGTAGATTTTCACTTCTGCAATTCATCAGCTCTATTTCTCTCCCTTAGTAATCTTGAGCATATGTGGCTGCATTACAAAGGACATTTAAATCACCCATTATGGTCATTTTTATTAAGCTCTAACTCCAGCTTACTGAAGGTCTGCATCATTGCTTGGCTTCTGAGAGTGGGAATCACCTTTAGTTCTTGTCCTGACTTGCACTAGTACTTTACAGTAGTGGTGTTACCTGGTCCAAGACTATTAAAGTGACAAGGTGTGTGAGGTATAAAATCTATTGCCTCACCCATATTGTACTAGGTACTGACAGTTGTTGTGATAATGCCAAAGACACAGCTGTGTAAGCCAAAGGGCAAAACAAAAAAGGAGCCATTGTCAAGGGAGAATTTGGCACTCTTTAGGGTTCTGGCTACCTATTCAGAACCCTTGACCGATGTGGCAGTGAAAGTGAGTTGAGTGGTGTCCTTAACTAGATGGCTTTTGCAGAAAACATCACAGATTTAAGGACCATATCCCGAGCTCTTACTTGTACTTGACCACCCTCTTTGGGTCCAGATCAACACAATATATCCATAGTCAGCAAGGTACTTATGCATGTGTCTAACTTTAAGCCCATGAGTAATTCCACTGAAGTTAGTGGAAGTACATGTGGAGCATCGGCACTATTCAATGGGAGAAAAGGAACGTGAATTGACAAAGGTGTCGTAATGGCAACAGGCATTTCCTATTGTATATAGATTTCCTTGACTGTTCAATTAAATTCAAAACCTGAAGTCCATAAGACAAGCAAAAAGTTAAGTATGTGTGCATGTGTTGCGTGATTATGGCTTTAATTTGTATTTGTGATGACCATAATTACAAGTGTGAACTGGGTTTTTAAGTATGCGTATATTTATTTAACTGCAATTAAATGTCTGGGTTGTGAACACAATCATAGTAACTGCACAAGGAAACTGGGTACATTGTTACATGATGGTTTTTGTTTTTTTAAATCATCCCTTGAGTCAATTTGATTTGAAAAAATACATTTTAGTAATAAAAATCATAACTCATTTGTTTATGAGGCAATAATCCAATTTGTAAGTGGTTACACTGCTTGGCAGGAAAACAGGCAATTGCTGTTACATTGTAAGTTTAGTCAATGCAAAATTGTTTCTAATTCTTCACAACAGAGGGCCAAGTTCTATGGCTTTCTGTGGCCCACCGCAGCAGACCTACAGTATATTGCAATTAATGGTTTTTAAAATCAGATTTTGTGCTGCTTATAAGACTGGGATATATTGTGTTGATTTTGATTCCAAGAGCTTCTACAAGCCTTCTACAGGTGTCATGTGTGACCTTGGGCACATCGCTTGAACTCTCTGTGCCTTAGCTCCCCATTATAAAATGCCAATAATAGCACTTCCCTACTTCACCAAGGCATCGTGAGGATAAATGTTAATGACTAAGGGGCTCAGATATTAGGCAGATATGAGCCATATAAATAGATATAACCAGGCTCAAGCACTAGCAATGTGTCAGTTAGCAGGGACATGAACATGAGTGTTCTCATAGCATACATTGCCAAGTGGTTTCATAAAAACCGCACTTTTAGGACTATGTATAGTATTAGATCAATATCTGACCCCTTCCCATAGATTTCACATGCAGTTTTCAGGCACTAATACCACATGCTGAAACATACCCTAGTTTTCACATTTTTGAGCACTGACGTTTAAGTGAGACATAACCAAGGGTTTTACACTGAGAAGTGTCATATGTTTGTGTTTGAAGACTAAACCACTGACACATAAGTGAGATGTACCCAAGTGCTTTATTTTTTTTATTCTGAAACATTTTACCCAAGTGTTTCTCTGCACAGAGAAGTGAAGTGTTCAAATTCTGATATATTGACATATTCCTTACCAAGTGCTTTATAATTTTCAGAGACAGATTGTAAGAGATAAAACACAGACTTGGTGTCTTCTCCTTTGGGGAATGGGAGGGAGCATCATTGTACCACAATTACAATGGTATTGTGTATTTGGGTGAGCCTTAATGATGGAGAGGGATATGCTTCCTCATTGCTTGCATCTACTCAATTGCATTGAAAGAAACTAAAGTTACATTAAATAATATAGACTTTCCATTAAAGCAATTGCCACAAAGACGTTATGTGATTTGTGAATAGGAAGGAAGAAGGTCCTTCTGATGCAGATGAGATGGGAAGTGTCCATCTCTTTATTAAGATGCGGTCTGGAAAAGTTTGAGGACAGCTGCTCTATAATGAACTACTTTCCAGGAATATACTGAAAGCATATATTTACTGAGGATATCAGTTTTCAGCCCTCTGAAGTTGTCGGTCAGACAAAGCTGATTATCGGGAGCCCATAGTGAGAACTCTCAATAACTCAACAGCATACCTGAACACCCACTATTTAACCACAAATGATATTTATTAAGTTTGTGCAGCCAGTGTCTGCACTGAGTCACATCCTCATTATTAAATGTGTGTTTTTCTAATCTTGCATCATCTCAGTGCTTTATTTAAAAACTAAAATCAATATTCATGTCACAGAAGGCTTTTCTTTTCCACTCTTGTTTAAATCTCTCTAGAGTATTCCTCTAGTTTTCCAGCACCTTCAGTGCAGACAGTGAGCATAATGTGTCTACCACAAACCTGAATCAGAGGAGATACTTTAAATAATTTAAAACTTTAAGGAAGATTCAAGAATAAAGGCTTTTTTCCCTACTGTCTGAAAATAAACACAATAACATTTTTTACTAGGCTACAATGCATGATATAATAATAATTAAAAGAAAAGGGCTAGATGAGCAGCACGTATCTTTGGTAGCTAATAGACAAGTTAATAGTCATTGTAGAATCTTAGTATTACATTATGGAGTTAATTACTGAAGTAATATCTCACAAACATACAATAAGAAACGTAGAAGTAAAAATTTTAATGATCTAGCAAAATAGTTAAATATCATTTATAACAGGGCTATTTACTGCTCCACATAGTGTTCTTTTCTGAAGTATTACCTTAAATCTTTTGTCTGAAAAAATGAAATAACATTCTTTGTAAAAGCATGCTAAGTCAGTGAGATATTCCACACTGTACTTTGTGTTTGCATTATTATACAAATGGTACAAAAAGTGCTAATAAGTGAATCATTAGTAGTAGAAGATGAATCTTAAATTAGAGGTTGCATATGAGAAGGAGATTCATAATACAGACTTTCAGAATAATCCCCCAAAATATAGCCTTGAAATGAGAGAGAAGCTGTGGCCCTTCATAACAAATAAAATGAATGCTCTTTAAGAACAATAAATTAATGAAAACCAAGTTAGTAGACAGAAGGATTAAAGAACTGTAATAAGACCATGCTACAGATATCCACAACAGGAAAGGCAGGAGAAAGGAGGAAGAAAGACTATACGATGAGATAAGAAAAGTATGTATGGATAATAAGATTGTGGTGATGGATGATCACACCCCCATAATATTAATTTGAAAACCTTTCAGACTTGATAGAAATAAAAGCTGTTGCAAATTATTGCTTCCTAGCTCATATTGGGAGCAGCTGAAGTACAAATCTGGCTCTATCAGAACTAATGCAAATGTCAGCATCACTAAATAAGAAATAGTTGATACACAATGGTCAAGTGACCACACAGCAAGATAACGTTTTTTAATCTGAAAACTGAACCAATTAGTGTCAAAAAGAGACACTGTAGCTTTACAATCACTGTGTGTAAGAAGCAAACTGTGCATGAGAAGCAAATTCTGATCTCTGGAATCTGCCAGAGGCAAAGGTTCTATACCTGCTTGAGGCCCCCTGCTCCATCTCCTCAGCCTGCAGCTGCTCATGGCAACCGTCACCATCCATAAAAGGTGAGAGTTCTTTAGTATGGACTGCACCCCACAAGAAAGCTAAAGTCCAGGCATATCATGGAAGCCCACGGAGGGTCTTACAGACAGTCTCACAGGTAGAAGAGAGATGGAGAAGTCTGAGTATGGGGAAGAGACTTGGAAGGCTAGGGCCAGGAGTGACTTT
This sequence comes from Trachemys scripta elegans, assembly GCF_013100865.1. Lineage (NCBI taxonomy): Eukaryota > Metazoa > Chordata > Testudines > Emydidae > Trachemys > Trachemys scripta. Next base: position 81,728,353 of record NC_048305.1, read on the forward strand.
TGTAATGGTAGTCTTCGTGGAGTGGAGAGGAGAACGCAAGGGTGGGAGGGACTGAGAAAAGAGCTGAAACAGAGGATGACAAGAAACTGGAAGCAGACAAGCCCACTCTTGACTTTGTTTATAAGTTGATAAAGACAAACAGGAATGAGTGAAGATTTCTTTCACTAGATGAAATAGCATGCTTGAATGAGGATAGGGAAGAAACAGATACTTAAGATGAGTCTGGGTAGAGATGGGGAAGGCGGCAAAGGTGCACGTTAGGGGCTGAGAGAGACTAGGTTTGAGTTAACATGTTCAAGCATATGTGGTGGACAGTAGCATGGAGACCTGGGAGTATAAGACAGAAGGTTTTCAAGAGGATAATAGTAGAGGAGGGGAAGAAAAGAGAGAGTTTCTGCTAGATCTTGTAGATTTTGCTTTTAAAGAAATTAGCAGAGCTCCTGGGCAAAGGAAAGAGATAAAGGAGAGAAGGTAAATGGGAATAAAGAAAACAGTCTGATTTATGTCTATAATGTCTTCTCTAATATGAACCCATCGCATCTGTAGAAACAAAACACTGCTCACACAATTATCCATCTGGGGAGAGAAAGAATCACACCTGACAGATATCAGTCATGCCACTTAATGCACTACTGGAAAATGCTCAGACTATGGTGATGAGGGCAGTATAAGTACCTGTATAAAATAGAATATATGAGGGAAATTCTAAACTACTGAAACACACTGCACTAATACCAGCAAAGGAGGCATAAACATTATCAGCATCTCTCCCAAGAGAGGCCTGACTTGGCATTTTTACTTTGTTTTAGTTTACTGGAGTAAATGTGCAGAGGGGGGAATGGGGAGTTAAAGCAACTATTTTTCCATCTTGACTGTTCATATAAGCACTGTACTTTCAAACTGAATAGCTCGGCCTCTATTTCTGTGGCTATATATTCTTAAAAATAAAATCTGTAATCCATGTGTTTTGGTATTACTACCTTACAGATTAAATTAATAAAGAGTGAACAGGTCCATCTAAAATAAGTACACCTAATATTTACTCAAAACTTGAATTTAGACCTTTTCTGAGGCAAAGGGGAAAAAAAGCAGTTCAAATTATTGTTTGCTTACACTTCCTGGTTCTGGCCAGAATGGGAGCAGAAATACTTTGAGAGGCTGTACGCAGGAAGCTCAGGGTGTAATTAATACTTTGAATTCCAAGGCTGAAAATTGCAACATCCTTTACAGAAGAAGGTGAACAGGGTTAGTCCCATTTTAGTTTTATTTAGTCACGAATAGTTGCACAAAGTCACACACTTCTGTTAGGCTTAAAGGTGCCACAGGACCCTCTGTTGCTTTTTACAGATTCAGACTAACATGGCTACCCCTCTGATAAAAGTCACACAGCGAGTCAATGGCAATCAGAACTGGCACCCAGATCTCCTGATTGGACTAATTCTGATCAGATTATTTAACTGCTGATTTTTGTCATGAACACATTTTGTAACAAAAGCCACTTCTGGAAAATAATGAAGACCTTTTCAAGATATTAAATATTGTAATGTGACGTAGAGGGGAAGCTTTTTCAAAAGACTCTGTGCTTAGCTCCCACTGTTGGGGTGCAGCTGTTCAGTAGCGTTGCAATGACATATTCACCACAGTTTTGAATTCTAACAGGCCCCTCCGCATTTTGTGAGCTCCTGCAGCTCTCCCATTATGCTCCTGTCTGGCAGAAAGACTGCTGCCACTGTACTGACATTCATCACTGAGCATTCTAGCGTGGGCCTGGCACTCCCATGCTGACACACTCAGTTGAAATCAGCATGAAAGTGCATCAGAGCCTAGTCATCTTGGAGAACGTACTGGGAGTAGTTTTTCCCCAAATGTTCCCCCCTCTTCCTGCCCTTTGAAATATTTCTGTAATCTGCAAAACTGGGCAAAAAATGGGGGTAGGAGTAGAATTCCACAGATTTAGAAGGGGGGGGGGGGGAGAAAGGAAAAACCTTTCATTGCCTTTGCTTTCCTAGGCATATGACTTATTAATCAGAGTTGTTAACTGGGATTCTGCATTTTGAAGATGAGATCAACAAAGGAACAATGGGCTATTACAGCAGTCATTGCTCAGGCAAAACTTCCATTGAAGTCAAATGGAATTTTGCCTGAGTAAGAACTGCAGGTTATCTCAGTAGGGTACGGTCACTCATCATGTATACAAGTCCCCACCCCGCTACAGTGCTGGTTCATGTGATTCTGGGTCTTGTTTTGTTGCAGTGCCACAGAATCATAGAATATTAGGGTTGGAAGAGACCTCAGGAGGTCATTTAGTCTAATCCCCTGCTCAAAGCTTGTGAACCATTAAAATATAAGCAAACTTGTTCAGCAGGTGTCTGTGTGAGTGTTTTTGTTTTGAAGACTTGTACAGCCTAACAATTTTGAATTGTCATTCAGGTAGCACAGTATATGCAATACACATTAGAAAGTACCAGAACCCATGCCAGAAATTGTGGCAAAGAGCACATATTTTACAGGTACCTCTCCCCCTCCACCCCCCCCAAGAGGTTTTGCTTCCTTTTGTAAGATTGGCATATGCCAATGAGTAGAAATGGCATAGAAATGAGACCGAGAGAAAAATAGGATCTATAGTTTTGAAGTGCTGAACATCTGCAGAGCCTCTTAATTTGAGCTTGCATTTGTGGCTGCATTTCTGAATGTTAGGGCCATGGTTTCTGGGGCATTTCCTGACAGTAGTACCTGGAACTGCAAATTGTGGAATCATTATGTGGTTCACAAAATAGTATACTTTCATTTTATATACATAGAAAATAGAGCATTTTTTTCAGCCATTTACCTTTATCTTTCTTGAATTATTATGAAGTGTTCATGATCATTTTTAGGGTTTATTCCAATTTGTAGTACATGGGATTAGGTGTCCCCCAAACTACTCCCGAGAACACTTCAGAATTTCAGAGGCACTGAATTTATCTATTTTACAAAATGTAAATTAATATATTGTACATACATATGTATAAATCTTATATATGCACACACATATATACATATGTATAAGCTGTGTATATATATACTCAGTAAACCTAATATGGTATGTGTATATGTATGAATAGAGTATATAATGTGCAAGACCTGGTGTGTTATTCAATTCATGACCAGAGAATTTGATGCAGAATCATTCCCTGTCTCCAGAGATTGTGCTCCAGAATCTAAGTTTAATTTTTAGAAAAATGACATTTCTGGTATTTATGGTTGTGAACAAAACTTTACAATATGAACTGAGTGTAAATTGGTACAGGCTTGAATGCCTGAGTCTGCGGAAAGCCTAAAACAATAGTCTGAGAGAGGTGTGAATTGCCCCATTTATTGTAATGGGTTTTCTAAGTTTAAGATCTCATGATAGCAATTTAAATATCAGCATTAACTTTTGCTGCTGATCAATTATTTACAGCCCTTTTAAATTTATTTTCCAAGAACATTTATGGGAGATTTTTCTTTTTTGCTCACAGAAATGTTGGCAGAATGAATGTCTCATAAATATTAATGCAAATATGTTTGCATGAAAGTTTTCCTTGAAGTGGCTGAAATGACTTTTAACTTCCCTCCTTCTGTTTATAAAATTTCGGTAATCCAATCAGGGAGCAGAAATAATATCACATGACTTTGGTGACCACACACCCTGACTAATGAATAGCAAATATTGGAAGATAAGGAGAATGATTCACAAACAACTCCCAAACTGAAATATGTTTGCATAAAGTGGTAATTGAACAACTTGGAATCATGAAGCAATATGTAACATTTTTAAAAATCTGTTCACAGATAAGGCATTTACTTTGAGTAGTTCATCTGGCTCTAGTTAGGAAGCATTGGGTCACCGTGTGTTCTTCACTTTCTTTTATTTTGCAATCCAAGTACCCGGAAATAAATCTCTAGAGATTCTTATTTTATTTCTACAGTCCTTGTGGGTAGATTGCAGTAGTATGGATTTCTGTATCAGTTAGAAATAATAAGCCATGATATAAAAGTCACATTCATATGAAAAAGAGATTGTGAAAGTCAAATGGGTATCTTTAAAAGAGAAATGAGTAGTTGGTATGACAAAATGTCATATCTTGGTGTCATTTAAAGAAATTGAGCCATATTATCTAAAGCTATGTCTTTCTAAAATACCTATTAATATAACCCTAACAACCTGCTCTCTAGATTTTGTAAATGGTCTCATGAAATCATGTCTTGGAAATAAGTTCTACTCATCAAAACATGCCTATGTGGGTGTTAACCATTTTTTTGACTTCTTGTTGTACATGCAGGTAAAGTACTTGATACTAAATAGTTTCTCTGAGTAATTGTATTTCCATGAATTTGGAAGTAGAATTTAAATGACCAAAGGTGGAGGTGAAAACTCCACACTTTAGTATTAATGGAACCAACTCCATAAACCTCAACACACCACTATTTATTAGAATTGATTTGCCAATGAATGGTATGCCTTAATCTGAAAATTAAACATTACCCGTGCCTGACCTTCTCTGTTAACTTCTGCCAATTCAAATGCACATATTTCTTTTGGTATATGTTCAGTCCCTGGAGACAAGAATTTACTGAACTAAGCTGCTGTATTTCATTGTTAAAAGGACAGAAGGGATGCATCAGCGAGAAGTGCAATATATCTTAGGCCAACAACAAATCTTATGCCAAAATTTTCAAACTTGATATCTAAAGTTAGATACCTGAGTTCATATTTAGGCTCCAAAGTTAATGATTTGATTATCCGAGGCGATGAGCACCTGTAACTCATTTTGAAATGAAACATCTGCTGTTTGGAAATGTTTTCCAATAATGGCATGGCAGGTATCCAATGTGTTTTGCTCTACAATTTTTGCAAATGAGTGAGATCTGGTAAAGCAGTTCCTAGATCCTCACTTCTATGACATTTAGTGTGAAAGGGCTCTGGCAAAGACTGAAGTGAAGTTGCTTGTTTGGGGGGCTGGAGTCAGAGGGTGGAGGGAGCTTGATCAACACTATAATTCTTTATTGACTTAAAAGTCAGTGGGAACTGTAGTCTTATTTAGGATGTATTGATAATATTAATTTGGATAATATGGGAAAAGTCAGGACCTGAAGTGTCACCAGGACTCCTGGTGTTGCTGGAATACTATGTGTAGTCCTTGTTGCAGATCTCTCCTCTTCTCCTCCAGCCCCCCATTAGTTGTGCGGTCACTCTGCTTGCTATCTTAACAGCTCATTCAGTGGGGGAAAGAGACAGTAGTGTTCAGTAATATAACAGCTCAAAATGAACCACAATACCAGGCTGAGTAGCATTTAGCTGCCTGTGATACAATTTTGTTATTGTAAATGCAGCGCATATACTCTTTCAAGGATTAAATACATTTTCTCACACTAGATGCTGAATGTGCAAAATATATTATGAATGCACTAGCACCATGCTGATCCCTGGGTGGGGGAAGGGGGATCTTTGGGTCAAAAATTTCCCTATATACGGTGACTCTCGCTTAAGGCAGCTGGTGTTTGTGAAAGTTGTGTGGAGTGTCACAGAGCAGTGAGAAATACGTGGGACTCATGAGCATGATGCATCTTTTCCTTTGGAGTCTCACTACTTCTAAACACAGCACAAAGCAGCAACCTCAAAGGGGATATCATGCCTGTTTAACTCAGGTTCAGCTGCTGTTCTAGAACTTGCTTAGTCTGAGGTAGTAAGGTACATACTATCGGGTGACCCAAACTCTGCACTTTCTGTGGTCTCCTTTCCAACACGCCTGAGTCACTACATTTTGGGGCAGCTTTTGCCTTGCACCAGCACTGGTGCACAAGTTGGGGAGAGAGCACAATGAGCAAGGCATAATGCCAGAAGGAGGCTTTTTAATGCGGATCTGGTCTCGTATAGGGAGGGAAATTCTTTAGGGAGCTGTGTTTACTTGGCTATTGTGTGGTTAGCCGCTAATTAGTATTTTTTGTTCCTGTAACTTGTGCCAGGGGAACCTAGGGCTTTGGACAAATGTCCCTTATTATACTTGCATAAATGAGAAGAAATAATTAATGTCAGGCCCTGCTGTACATTCCAGCTGAAACCTCAGTGTCTGAGCCAGTGATGCTGTCACATAAGTGGCTGAATGGGTTGAAGAACTTCCAGCAGTAGCTGCATGATAGGTTTCACTTGGCCTTTCTTCACTTGTCCAGGATCCACTGTTCACAGTGTCAGCAGTGAGGAATTGCTCTCAAGTGGTACATACTATTATCAAAGAAAGCAAGAAAGTCTCTAGGTTCTCTAGGCAAATATATTTCATGCAGTTTTATTGGCTATTTCATCCCAGACTCCACAGTGTCTGTCCCAGCTCCTCAAGACATTACAAGACCTGCTGGAGAGCAGCATCCTACTTCACATCACTGAGGTGCACACTAGCAGAGTTTCCATCCTGTGGAACTCCTAAAATCTCCAGGAGAGGAGCACCTATCCTTCCCCCCCCCCACACACACACAGGCACCTTAGGAGGCCCACGAGAGGGTTTTGCCCCGTGGAGTTCTTGTCTCATTTATGCACACCTGTACTATATTGTTCAGTCCACTCCTAAGTTAGCCCAGATGCATGTACAGCACAGCGTTCCTGGGCTGTGCACTTTTGGAGCAGGGCGACAGAAAAACTTGTGCAACATATCCTGTGCATGTATCTGACTCTCAGAGACTTAATCTTAGTAAAATCCAAACATATTTCCACTGGGACACTCAGAGCCACTTCTCCGCAATAAGGACTAATTCCCTGCCAAATTTCTACCTCCAGTCATTTCATCACTAGAGTTGTTTAAAAAAAAAATAAATATATATATATATATATATAGTTGGGGAAATGATTTCCCTCCACTCTTTTCTTACTTGAAGTGGATTTTATTGATGGCATTTTTGTTGGTTTATTTCAATTTCTTTTTTAAATTTAAGTCCAATAGCTGAAATTATCAGAACATTGAGAGCAAATGACAACAGGAATTAGAATGGATGTTATCATGCAACCTCAGCTACCACAGTCACTGCCACTCCCATTCTTGTGAAGAAAATTGCAACCAGTTAATCTCATGATGCAGTGAACTCATTTGAAATATTACACCCATTTCCCCATAACTATGGCAAACTTAGGAAAACTTGAAATACCTGCTAACTCAGTATCACAATCTTCTCCACTAGCTGATTGTAACTCTTTCTTTAAGAGACACGGAATCCCAATGTTAATTTGATCAGCATGAGGTCTATGCAAAGTGCTCAGAAATTGTTTTGAGTTCATTTTCATCATGCTGAGTCCCCTGTTCAAGGGACTTGGAGATTAACCCAACAAAGAAAGAAATAAGTGAGCATATTCAGTAGGTCTCTTAAAAAATATAAGGTTTTTCTTTCCCCCTAGAGCTTGAGGAGGAGAAAGCAGCTTGAATCTGACAGTATAAAATACACATTCTGCCCATGTATAAATATTTTTGTTTATTCAACTAGTTTCACCTCAAAGTGATTTGAAATAACTGGGTGTTAAATTTAAATATGAGTTTGTAATAAAAGTTCTTTTCATACCCTTTTCTAAATGACTCTACAAGAAACCTTTTTTTATTCACAAGCAAGGAATCATCAGCATGTAGAATTGCTCATTACAATCTTATTTATGTTTATTAAAGACAACCAGGAGCCACACAAATATGTGCACTAATAGTTGAAATATTGTTTGCAACAGCCTTTGTTTTAGAGCCAAATCTCCTAAACTTCACACTATTAGTATTGACCATTAATTTGTACTGCATCAATTGAATTTGCAGCAGCTTGGAGGTAGAATTAAACTTCCCCTAGGCAGGACCTATAAGTAGACAATTATATCCACTTCACATCAATAATTGATGTGTTGTATGTGACAAAGTATGAAATTGTTGACACAGATTAACACAAAACTAGGACTAGGAATGGCTTCCTTTGATTTAGACAGTTTTTATGCCCTGTGCAAAATCCCAGTCAACCATTATTTAGAAGCTGTGCTGTAAGAACTCACCATGTGAGGAGGCTGGACAGTCTCCTCTTCCTTTGAGTCTGGAAATAGGTACGTGAGGCTGCCCCTCTCAGGAATAGTTATTCCCCTCCTGGGGGTGGGCAGGATGGCCAGTTGGTGAAAGGGCCCACTGGAGGATCAGAGGTTTAGATTAGTTAGATCTCACATTATTTTGTTTAGTTGGGGTTCCTGAGCAGAGCTTCTAAAATGTGGGGGAGGGAGGAAGCTCCTTTGTTCCTACCCAGTTTGTCAGTCTGGAGCCTTGCCATACACTGCATAGTATACATTCCATTACAAACAGCACTCTCTCCTCTTCCTTGTATTGTCCATGAACTTTCATGGACAGCGAAGGGTTCAGTTCTCCATTCTTTCATTCTCTTGAACACAGCATGTTGGTGAGTGGATGTTTATTCAGTAAATTGCTGGCATAGTTCTAGGGCAAGGTTTACAGAATGTATTACCACTCCAGAAGTGCCCATGTATGGTAGACACCTCCCCCTCTTCCCAGTGTTTTGGAGAGGTAAGGGTCTCTCAAACTGGAGCCAGTGATAGCCTTGCCACTAAATGTAGTCTGCTCTCCTCAGCAGGCATAGTTACCAGGAGGAATAACTGTTTAGAATGAACTGAAAAAACGAGCCAGCCACATACTTATAGACAGGAAATGGAGGGGCAAATTGGGGCAAAAAATCACTTCATATGTCATGCTGGTAAAGGGCCTTTGAATGCTTAAATTCAGGCTCCCTCCCTCCTCCACCTGCCCCAGGACTGGGGCTTTTTATACTATTATCATATTTACTTCTGAATGGGAAAGGAGTTGTGAGGATGCTTCTCCAGTGTAACCCCAAACTGGAAAATGGTGCCTTGGGAATTTATGAGAATTACTCCTAGGCTCCCTTCTCTACCACTGTGGTAGCATTTTAGTCCATTTTGCACAAGTGTAAATGATAACAAAAGGGGCAAAATAGTGGAAAATCAGAACCAATATTTGTAACTAGCAGATAGACCAGCTCTTTTAGAGAAGTGAGAAATGGAGCATTCTCTACTTGTCAGCACTTGTACTGCTTGCAGATGTTTTCTCTCTGACTTTCATCTTTGCTTCCCTCTATGATTTCATTTTTAACTTTGACTCTCAGCTTTGGCCTGGCTTCTCAGTTATTTACACAATATTCCTGTCAGCATCATGTTCATTTATAAACTCATAAACTTTAAGACCAGAAGGACCATCATGATCATCTAGTCTGACCTGCACATTGCAGACTACAGAACCTCATCCACCCACTACTGTAATAGACCCATGACCTCTGGCTGAGTTACTGAAATCCTCAAATCATGATTTAAAGGCTTCCAGTTACAGAGAATCCACCACGTACACTAATTTAAACCTTCAAGTGACCCATGTCCCATGCTGCAGAGGAAGGTGAAACCTCCCCCCGTCTGCCAGGGTCTCTGTCAATCTGATCCAGGGGAAAATTCCTTCCCAACCCCAAATATGGTGATCAGTTAGACCCTGAGCATATGGGCAATACCCACCAGCCAGATACTACACAGAATTCTTTCCCAGGTATCTCAGAGCCCACCCCATCTAGTGTCCCATTTCCAGCTATTGGAGATATTTGCTACTAGCAGTTGCATACTGGCTACATGCCATTGTAGGCAGTCTCATCCTACCATCTCCTCCATAAATTTAAGATTATTACATTGTACTGGCATTTGAGAGTGCCCATCTGACTCTCACCCTTTTCAGACAGAGTAATATGTGTGTGGGAACTCTCCCAGACAGCATTCTTTGTGCAAGTGCCCATTCCCTTCTTGTCCTCCTGAATGCTGCTTAACTTAGGTTTTCACTTGACCAACTGCAGCTGCCACAGGGAAAAAACCCTGTTGTTGTGTGGTAAGTGATAAAGTTGTTCTAGGGGGAAAAAGGAGTTACAGATTTTCTGTTTGCTGTATATGGCGCTTAATGCAATAATATGATATGTTCTTGTACCTTGATGCTATACAGCTAACTAAGGGAGACCTTTTTAGCAGAGTTTTTCATTAACTAAATTAAATATTTAGGATTTACTTTAGCTACAAAGGCAATATGCTGACAGGAGCACATCCCTTATGGTACTGGTTGGCAAAGATGTTACTAATGTCAGTGATGTTCAGGCACAGGATAGCGTTTTGCTTCCATTTGGTTGAAAAGAGGTTGTTGGGGAGTGCCAATTAGCCAGAGTGGTGGTTGTGACACTGAGGCATGAGAGGCACCGCCACGCTCAAAAATAAGAGAAAATCAGAGTAAAATAAAGGCATTTTCATCCCAGCTATCTTCAAAAATTCTGTTAGTTTAACGCAATGGTTCTTTAAAATGAAGGATCCACATGACAACAGCTGCTCCAGTGCCTCCGACTGAACTGTGCAGATGCAGTCAGGGACACCAAACTAGCAGAAGAAGGGCTTTGTTCAGCAGCTTCACAATCATAACCGAGGACAGAGTGGCATTTTTAATTAATGATCACAAGCATTTTATTTATAGGGTTCTCTGCGGCATTCATCACCGCACAAATGTGAATGAACTAAGTCTGTGAAGTCAGGAATGTCATTATTCCCTGTTTTACTGATGGGGGAAAATGCACTTGTATATATCAAGTCTAGCTTCAGAAAGGATGTCACTTGACCAAGGTCACACCACAAGTCTTGCAGCAGAGTTTGGAAGAGAAGAAAAACTCCCAGTCCTGTGACCTAACCCCTAAGGCAATCCTTTCTTGTAAGGTGAGAGCTATGGTGAATTATTGAACTTCACTTGGCTTCTGGATGCCTACCAACATATTTTCCAGCATGGGCCAAATCTTCTAGAGAACAAAGCAAAAAGGAAACTAAAAACAAAAAAGTCCTTTGCATATCTCCTCTGAAGACAATAAGAAATACAAGGTCTTTCTAGATATCACAATGATGGACACCTTACAAATGTCTAAGAGAGACACTTAGACATACATACCACTTCATAAAAAACACAAGTTGGCAACCCAGTTTTTGTAAAGAGTCTTGTGGTATTTGGTGTTTTTTCCTAAAGTTCCAGCTCCTGGAATCCTGTGATTTTGTGATGATTTCAGGGTGCATGTATTTCATGTTTTTGTTTGAAATTTTCTAGTCATTGTGACTGTGGAGAAAAGTTTGAAAATACAAACTATAAAGGCTCAAAAGCCCGAAGCCAAATTTAAAAGACCTGATATTTATTATTTTTAAAATCTCATAATTTTTAGACAGATCTCATGATTTTGGGGGCATAACTCATGTTTTCTGAACACTTGGGATTAACAACACTGAAAAGTGCTTGAGCCATCCTGTGAAGATCAGTGGTGGTATATATGGAGTGGGAGAGCATTTCACAGCCATGAGGGCTTTACCAAGGCATATCTATCTCTGTGCATTCAGCAGATCCAGTCCCATCAACCCCAGATTCCATGACAGACAAGGTAACAGGCAGTCCTTCTCTCACTTATATCCTGCTTGACTTAAACCTTTCTCAATAGCACAATCTCAAAGCATGTTCAGTGATCAATAGGCAGCCAGAGAAACTCTGAAGTCTGCATATCACTGATGCTCCTTGGCAAAAGCCCTTGTTCAGGCCTACAGTAACTGCAGCCTATGAGTGCTTTTTGCGGGTAGACACAAATAAAACACAGTATCTGGAGGTAACACAGCTATTGTCACAGTTTGAGTAGTTTAAACTCCTCATGTAAACAGCAAGCATCTTCGAATACTCATTATTTTAATCCTGGTTAATTTAATTTCCAATCATTTTGGCAATTCTGGATTAATTTTTTTTTAAAGAGAAGGGATACAGAATAGTCTGGGGAAGATAGGAATGATATCCAGGGAAGAAATGTACGTGACGCACACTGCATTTACTGAGGAAGCAAGGCCAGTGACCAGATAAATGAGCTGTGGTGAATAGCTGTTATCATGTACATTGTCCAAAACCTCAGTTTTAAAATATAAATGAAGACAGCCTGGCTGCCCGAGAGAAACCTATTGAAAATTATGCACAAGAACAAAGATACAACACAAAAGAGAACTGGGAATGGAGGAAATTGCATTGTTGGGGCAGAAGCCAAACCAGGGAAAAAGGTTTGCTGCTCTTCTTCCTGGTGCAACTGATGAAGGAGGAATAGCTTGTGATCCTGGAGGGTGGACAGTCAGATTGCTTAAGTGATTAAAAGACACTAAGTAGAAAAAAAAAGTCATGTATTGGCAGAGAGGCAAGGTAGATTACGAAAGGACAGTGCACAGAGAAAGAAAAAGACTGCTAGAAAAGATGGTGGTGGTTTTATATTTATATATTTTATGTATATTTGCAATAGGATTTAAAAATTGAGTAAAAGTTCCTTTACCTAAAATGAAAAGAAATGCAGATGTTGCAGTTTCTGGGTCAGCCCAAAGGTTCAATGGATAGATGCAGACTCTCACTTGCCGGAGATCAGATTTGGGAGTGACGTTGGAAATTTGTTTTTTGTAGGTAGCTGGGACTGACAACATCACAACCTGGAGGGAGAAGCAGTAGGCAATGGTATACCAAAGAGCTAGTGTCTGACTTTGAGGAGAAGTTGAAGCCTGTAAGGAAATGTCTTGCCTTCCCGTGAGGCAGGGATGATCTTAAACGTTAGCCAGAGCAGCAATTGTTTGAGTCCCTGAATAGTCTCTGCAACTGGAACCAGAGTGAGAGACAGCTCACAGGCTGATACTCCTCTGATCTGCTCATTATTTGAGTGGCACATTGTAGCACTCTTGGCTGGTTGGTATGACAGGGGCTGCTGACAGGGCATTCTCTTCTACTTATATTGAAACTGGACTATATTACGTGCACTAGGGAACTTTTAGTATGTGGTAATGTTCACATGTGCCAGTTAGTGTGCAACACTGGGCATACTAAAATTTATCTGGGGCAGACTAAAGCAGCATGTAGACTAGCCCTATGATCAGATTGGAGATTTGCAGAAAATGGCTTGAAGAACTGGCAAATACTATATGGGCATCTCCCAGCAGAGGGAGCACAGTCTATATCTGGAACTCAAGAGTGAAGTTAGGTGGTCTTCAAGTATGTGTCAGTGTGGAGCCCATGAAGACCAGATTTTTTTTTTTTTTGACTAGCAGAGTCTGTCAGGGCCATGCATGCATCCTGTGTCTCCTTATGCTCCCATATATGGGCATAAAGAGCAGAGGGCCATAGGGTGACCAGATATCAAGTGTGAAAAATTGGGACGGGGGTAGGGGGTAATAAGAGCCTATGTAAGAAAAAGCCCCAAATATCAGGACTGTCCCTATAAAATCAGGACATCTGGTCACCCTAGAGGGCCATGACCCTCCCTCAGTTCTCTCTGCTGTCTGACCTGCTAGTTCTTTGCTCAGGTGAAATTCCTTTTGAATCTTCTGCAAATCTTCGGAAACACTTTTGATCTCCTGTATGATCATCATGAGCTGATCACCAACTGCCTGGCCCAAACATCATTAGTCAGACACTCCTGTATGACTTCCCATATAGATTCCCCCACACAGGGTTTCTCAGATGGCATATTCAAACCTGCGGCCATCAAGCCCTGTCCATCCTGTGATGCACTAATCCTCCAGAAGAACAGGCACAATTTCCTTTTCAGCCTGGGGAAATTTCACATTCCAAACAGATGCTCAGTACGCTTATCCTGCTCTGCAAGGACTCACAAGTCACAAGATGCAAGCCTGAAACTCCACCCTCTAGAACAGTCCATGAAAGTTTCATCAGTGCCAGAGGAAACTAGCTCTAGAATTATACTAATAGAGAAACTGGCGTCATCTATCACCCCATCAAGTAAACAGGCAAAACCTCTGATAACACAGAGAAAAGAGCACCAAGGAAAGACCCAGCACTGGAATTTTTGATTTTGAAAATGTCAGGATGTTTTGACAATTTCTAAACTTCTTTCAATATTTTTTTTATTTGAGAAATTATTCAAAGCAGGCCCTTTCCTGCAAACAGTTCTGTTTTTGACAAATTGATATTTTTCAATGGGAAAATAGTTTGCCAAAAAATTCCCAATTAACTTACTTATGAGCTTCTCCTTTTACTGGACCAATCCAGCCAACATCCTCACCCGTATTCATAGCACTATTGGAGCCCACCTTCACAGGCATCAAGGAGCTGTCTCCAACACTGAGGAAGAGGTCTCCCTCACCAGTGGCATCCTTGTCCAGATCACTGATGCCAGAATATCAAGAGGAGGTAGAGATGGGCTGAGTAACATCAGGCTCTTTCTTGTTGCCAGATGAAGCAGTAGCCTTGACACTGGCATTGGCACCAGAAGATTTTAAAGCATTCCAGGAGCTCTTTATGTGGATTGCCAACACTGGATATCGAGACTTTAGTCATCTCAGAGAAGTCCCACAAGTTGCTCAACATCCTGTCAGCTTCTATTAGCTAGGATTGCCTGACCCATTAATGAGGATACTAGACCCAGCTAAAGCCCTGTGGTAGACACCACCCAGAATACAGTGTAATGAGTTGAGATTACCTTTGGGGTTTGAGTACTTCTGCATTCACTCCAGCCCTGGTTCCTTAGTCAGCTCTACAAGAAAAGTTGAGATCAAAGGTATGCCAAAGGAAAAAGACACCAAGCATATAGATCTTTTTTGAGAGGAATTCATATTCCTCAGCTTCACTCTAGCTGTGTGTGGCTACTGCTGGCCAAGTATAACATTCTTATATAGAGCAAGGTGACACCTTTCTTTGCAAAGCTCTCTTAACAGCAGAGAGGAACTTAAGGAAATAATTAATTAAAGGAGACCAACTGGTGGCCAAGGTAGTCTTGCAGGTGGTGATGGACACCTCAGATACCATAGCCAGGTCTATGGCTGTATGCCTTGCTGGAGCACCTGGCATAACTGGCAGTGTGAACCAAGGTCTGTTAACTTGAGTAGGCCTGGCCTTGGGAGAATAAAAACACACTAGGTATTAGTATAAACTTATATATGAGTAAGGATGTTTTGTTCAAACTTGTAGGTAAAAGGGTAAGTGTGTGGTAACTAACAATATCTGAAATGTACTACGTAACTTGTTTGTATCAATGTATAAAAGGAGAAGTTATAGGAGGGGCTTCTTTGTACTTGCTGAGGGGACAGCATCTTGGTCAGTGGCAGATTAACACATGGGCCCATAGGGCCTGTGTCCAAGGGCCTCAGTCAATTTGGGGGCCCTCACAGGAGCACTAGAACCTGTGTAGAAGTAGGGGAACGACTGGCGCCAGAACTGTGGCCCTGCCCTTTGCTCCCCCTTTTCCTGTCCTGGGTTTATATAGAAGCTGCGAAACAGTTAGGACTCCCAGCATTCTGCCAATTGGATTCCAGGACTGGAGTCCTCTGTCAGAGATCAGGTCCTACCCTGACAGTGGTTAACAGGTCACTAGGTGGCAGATTGGAGCTTACTAGCTTTGAAGAGTCCTGTAGAGCAGGGGTTCAAGATCTGCGGTCCCTGACAATTATATATGAAGCATATTTATTTGATGATATTGCAAAAATTAATTATGTGAGGGTGATCAGAGAATGGGATGCATGCCCTTTTGTATTTTATAAATCTAAAGAATTAATACTAAAATACTTATTGGTGCCTAGACACTAATAAGTCTTCTACAAATGCTGTGTAATAAAGGGGGGAAAGACAAAGATAATTTCCAAGGCTAATGTATCCTGAAGGGCCTTAGGCCTGGTCTACACTAGGAGGTTATGTCGAATTTAGCAGCGTTAAATCAAATTAACCCTGCACCCGTCCACACAACGAAGCTATTTAGTTCGACATAGAAGTCTCCTAAATTTAATTTCTGTACTCCTCCCCAATGAGGGGAGTAGCGCTAAATTCAACATGGCCATGTCGAATTAGGCTAGGTGTGGATGGAAATCGATGCTAATAGCTCCGGGAGCTATCCCACAGTGCACCACTCTGTTGATGCTCTGGACAGCAGTCCGAGCTCAGATGCTCTGATCAGCCACACAGGAAAAGCCCCGGGAAAATTTGAATTCCTTTTCCTGTCTGGCCAGTTTGAATCTCATTTCCTGTTTGGACATCGTGGCGAGCTCAGCAGCACTGGCAACGATGCAGAGCTCTCCAGCAGAGGTGACCATGCAATCTCAGAATAGAAAAAGGGCCCCAGCATGGACTGATCGGGAAGTCTTGGATCTGATCGCTGTGTGGGGCGATGAGTCTGTGCTTTCGGAGCTGTGATCGAAAAGACGGAATGCAAAGATCTATGAGAAAATCTCAAAAGCCATGACAGAGAGAGGATACAGCCGGGATGCAACGCAGTGCCGCGTGAAAATCAAGGAGCTGAGACAAGCGTACCAGAAGACCAAAGAGTCAAACGGACGCTCCAGATCCCAGCCCCAGACATGCCGTTTCTACAAGGCACTGCATTCCATTCTAGGTGCGGCTGCCGCCACCACTACCCCCCCACTGACCGTGGACTCTGAGGATGGGATATTGTCGACGGCCGCTTCCTCGGAGATGTTAGCAGACGGGGAAGATGAGGAAGGTGAGGAGGAGGACGAGGCAGTCGACAGCGCTTTCAACGCTGATTTCCCAGACAGCCAGGATCTCTTCATCACCCTCACAGAGATCCCCTACCAACCATCCCCAGGCATTAACCCAGACCCTGAATCAGGGGAAGGATCAGTCGGTAAGTGTTTAAAACATGTAAACATTTATTTTGAACAGAACAGGAATATTAACAATGGGTTTTTCACGATTAGTTTGCCCTAGGAGCTTAACGTTTTAGTCCTTGGCAGTGCAACTACTGCAAAAGAATCTAACAATGTCCGGTTTATCATGATTAGTTTGCCCTACGTGCTTTACTTTTTAGTCCTTGCCAGTGCAGCTACTGGAAAAGAAGGTCTATATGTCCGGGGATAGAGCTGAAATCCTCATGGGACATCTCCACGAAGCTCTCCTGGAGGTAATTGGAAAGCCTTTGCATGAGGTTCCTGGGGAGAGCGGCCTTATTGTGTCCTCCATGGTAGGAAACTTTTCCTCGCCAGGCTATCATCAAGTACTCTGGGATCATTGCCTTGCAGAGCATGGCGGCATATGGCCCTGGTTTTTGCTGGCTTTCACGCAGCATGCGTTCTTTCTCGGTCTCAGAAATTCTCAGCAGAGTGATGTCGCTCATGGTGACCTGCTTAGAATTAGGGGAATGTTACTATTGGGACTGCTTGCCTGTTCCTTTACAGAACTGTCACCGGTGGTTTACAGCCACGCAGTGGAGGAGGGAGAGGGACAGCATACAGGGATCTTTCCCGGGGACAGCCGCAAGGGGGTGGGACAGGGTAGAGTTCATGCTTGCTGGATTGCCGGCAGCAGGAACTGGCCAACGATAGGAGCATTGCTTTGAACGTGAAAAGAGGGCACTGCTCTAATTTAAGTTTTAAGCAGCCAAAAGTCTACAGCTTACCATGTCAGCCTTCTACCCGAATTCCGCTGTCCTGCCCCGCTTGTCTGATCTCCACTGCAAGACCCCAGGCACTGAATGCGAAGGCCGAAAATTCGACCTTGTCCTGAGTACACATGTGATAGGTGCTGTGCATGGTCTTGTTCACAGAGAAAGACTATGTTTATTGTTCACAAAAAATTATCTTTGTGAGGAATTCACTCCCTTTTTCCCATCCCACAGCTACGACTGTCTCCCGACCTACGCTGGCATCCCCCTCGCAGAGGCTGGAGTAGATTAGGCGGAGAAAGAAAAGGACACGGGACGACATGTTCTCAGAACTTATGGGCTGCTCCCGAGCCGATGCGGCCCAGCAGACCCAGTGGAGGGAGAACGTGTCGCAATACTAGCGAGCACACAGCGAACGAGAGGAGAGGTAGCGGCAGGAAGACCAGCAGGCGACTCAAACGCTGCTTGGACTAATGAGGGAGCAAACGTACACGCTCCGGCACCTTGTGGATGTTCTGTAGGATCGGAGGCAGGAGGACAGAGCTCCGCTGCAGTCTATCTCTAACAGCCCTCTCCCACCACAAACTCCCATACCCTGCTCACCCAAAGTCCCAAGAAGGAGGGACAGCAGGGCCGTGAAAACTGTCACTCCACCCCTGCAGACTGCTCAAGTACCAGAAGGATCTCATTCCCAAAAATTTGATAAGTCCTTTTCTTCCCGGCTCACCCAAGCCCCCATCCCAGTTTCATCCCCTAACTGTGTAGTTGCTAATAAAAAATACTTTTCTGTTAATTACTGTTTCCATCATGTTCTTTTAGGGGAGAGTGTGTTTGAAGGGGGAGAAGGGGGTTGGTAATTGGAGAGGACAGTCACCTTTACCAGGGTACAGACACGGGAGCAGG
Organism: Trachemys scripta elegans; assembly: GCF_013100865.1. Taxonomy (NCBI): domain Eukaryota; kingdom Metazoa; phylum Chordata; order Testudines; family Emydidae; genus Trachemys; species Trachemys scripta. The sequence goes on from NC_048305.1 coordinate 81,746,719, forward strand.
TTCAGCAGAAGGTCACACACACATTGCAGTCACTAGGCACCCTGGTCAGTCTGAGAGGTGGTTTTCATGTTCTGGGGGGGAGGGCATGTGACTTTGTGGCGGGGGAGGGCGGATAGAGATCTTATGCTGCGGTCCTTATCCTGGATCACAGAACCACGCAGCAGGGGATCTGTAACCGTCCTCCCCCGCCAGAAAGTCACATAGCCCCCACACACAGAGTCCCGAAAAGGAGGGGTGGCAGGCTCCGTTGAAACAACCAGTCCACCACTGCGGACCTCTCTAGGAGCAGGAGCCTGTCATTCCTCGAGTTTAGAAGTGTTCTTTCCATCACTATGCCCGCTCCCCACCACAGTCTGCGTCCCAGTTTCAACACTTTACCACGAAATCCATAATAAAGAAAACGGTGTTCATTAACAAAGTTCCATTTATTTTATTTTTAAACGTGTGTTGGAAGGGGGGGCGGGGTGAATGGGGTATGTAGCTGGAGAGGATAGTCAACAGTAAGTGGGTAAAGAAATGGGAGCAGGTTCAGCTTCTCTTTAAACAAACTTAATAGTCACAGGTTACCCTGCTCACTGAGGAACCTAGCTTTCAAAGCCTCCCGGATGCACAGCGTGTCCCGCTGGGCTCTTCTAATCTCACGGCTGTCTGGCTGGGCGTAATCAGCAGCCAGGCTATTCGCCTCAACCATCCACCCCGCCATAAAGGTCTCCCCCTTGCTCTCACAGAGATTGTGGAGCACACAGCAAGCTGCAATAACAATGGGGATATTGGTTTCGCTGAGAACAGAGCGAGTCAGTAAGCTTCTCCATCTCCCCTTGAGACGTCCAAAAGCACACTCCACCACCATTCTGCACTTGCTCAGATGGTAGTTGAAGAGTTCTTTTTCAGTGTCCAGGGCGCCTGTATAGGGCTTCATGAGCCAGGGCATTAGCGGGTAGGCTGGGTCCCCGAGGATCACTATAGGCATCTCCACATCCCCAAGAGTTATTTTGTGGTCCGGGAAGTAAATACCTTCCTGCAGCCGTCTAAACAGATCAGAGTTCCTGAAAACACGAGCGTCATGAACCTTGCCCGGCCATCCTACGCTGATGTTTGTAAAACGTCCCCTATGGTCCACCAGTGCTTGCAGCACCATTGAAAAGTAGCCCTTTCGGTTAATGTACGGGCTGGCCTGGTGGTCCGGTCCCAGGATAGGAATGTGAGTTCCATCGATAGCCCCAGTGCAGTTTGGGAATCCCATCGCGGCGAAGCCATCTATGATGACCTGGACGTTTCCAAGGGTCACTACCTTTGACAGCAGTAGCTCAACGATTGCGTTGGCTACTTGCATCACAGCAACCCCCACGGTAGATTTGCCCACTCCAAATTGGTTCGCGACTGACCGGTAGCTGTCTGGTGTTGCAAGCTTCCAGAGGGCTATGGCCACTCGCTTCTGGACAGTCAGGACTGCTCGCATCCAGGTGTCCTTGCGCTTCAGGGCAGGGGACAGCAACTCACAAAGTTCCAGGAAAGTTCCCTTCCGCATACGAAAGTTTTGCAACCACTGTGATTCGTCCCAGACCTGCAGCACTGTGTGGTCCCTCCAGTCCGTGCTTGGTTCCCGGGCCCAGAATTGCTGTTCCACAGCATCAACATGACCCATTGCCACCATGATGTTCACGGCACAGGGTCCCGTGCTTTGTGAGAGGTCTGTGCCCCTCTCAGACTTCATGTCCTCACCGCGCTGCTGTAGCCTCCTCGCTTGATTTCTCAGCATCTGCCTCTGGAAAAAGTGGATGATGAGGTGCGAGGTGTTGACAACGGCCATAGCTGCAGCGATGGTCGCAACGGGCCCCATGCTCGCAGTGCTGTGGCGTCCGCACTGTCACTCACCAGAAAAGTGCGTGAACTGATTGCCCGCCAGCGCTTTCAGGGAGGGAGGATGGGAGTGACGGTTGGATGACGACAGTTACCCAAAACCACCCTCGACGCATTTTTTTCCCCAGCAGGCACTGGGGGCTCAACCCAGAATTCCAATGGGCAGCGGGGACTGCAGGAACTGTGGGATAGCTGCCCCCAGTGCACCGCTTCCAATGTCGACGCTTGTCCCGTTAGTGTGGACTCACAAAGTCGAATTACTGTCCTTAGTGTGGATACACACGTTCGACTTTGTAATATCGATTCCACGTATTCGATTTAAGTACAATCGAACTACTCTCGTAGTGTAGACATATCCTTAGACTGCTCTTGAGGAAGTACTGTTTTAACATTAAATGGCCAATGGAGGAAGGACGCGGGACATTAAACTGTCATTGAGTTCACCTGCTTAGAACTCCTTGGGGCAGGAACTGTTTTCCTCGGTTTTGTACAGTATTGAGCACGTTGTCAGTGTTCTACAAATAACAGCAATAGTAATGAAATTGCCCATACTACTTCAATAGTGAGACCCCTTCTGCAGCAGGCTTTCCAGTGCTCTCCTGTCACTCTGCATATGCTACATGTCCTTTCTCCTTCCCTCCAGATCAGTAAGGGTTCTGGGGATATACTAAGTCCAACGAGATGCTATTTTTTCATATATCTCAACAGTGGAAAAAAAGCTTATGAACATGTAGCTAAAGGACAAAGCTATAATCTCAAGGAGGAATTTAGGTTAATGAACTTCCAATACAGTTCTGTTGAGCGTATGGGCTTTTTTATACCCACTATTCCCTTGTAAATAAACCCTTCCCTAGAACTTTCAGTTAATATTTCAGTAGTATTGGGAGGCACAACTTACTTTAGAAAATCCAGAAATATAGAAAGAGACAGTGGAAATTCTCCTTTCAATATAGCTCATAGTACTGCATTACTGAATCCCATGTGATCGAAACTGACATACTTTAGGTGTATTCCTCTGAAGTGTTGTGGCAAGGTCAATAGAATTGGAGGGGGCCAGAGCCTTACAGAATCTGGCCATGTAGGTCCTGCTAAATTCTCAGTGTGTAAAATGTTTATGGATAGCCCATTATCATTGCTGGTTGTCACATTCATAGGTCCCTGTGCCTCTAGATAAGTATGTATACTACTATGTGTTGATTGCTTTACTCTTTCTGCAGTTGTTTCTAATATAAGGCCATAACAAAGCACACAGTGCATGCAGACAGTAGCTATGCTAAGGAAATAAGTAGCTCATCCTGATAATTGTATCTATTTATTGGAGACCTGCTGTTTTACTGATCTATTTTTCTGAATAATGGGGTCAATGCATCTTGTCCTCCTTTTGAAGAACGAAGGAGCATTGAATTGTCATTCAGGTGCAACATCATTATGGCAAAAATTATATTCAATGCTGAGTGAATTATAAAATTTGAGGTTACCGTATTGAATGTTTATGATCTATGATACATATCACATGTCTGCAAAATTAGAGACTATTAAATGCTTTGTTACCTTTGATAAGTGTTGTTATCAATTATACCCTTAATTATTATTCTTTGTCAGGATAATCTCTATAAATACATTTAAGGCAGGGTTGAAAGGTTATGATTCTATGTCATTAATTGTAACTTGTGCAAATCAGAAAATGTTTCAGAAATTGCTCTTTTGATTCTGAATCTTTCCCTTAAATGATTTATTCAAACAGATTAAGGGGAGGAAGACAAGAGGCTAATGTAATGCTATATTGCAGAATCATCAGTCTGTATCACCCTGCTATTTAAGAATTAATTGATCGAAAGAATTTACTGTGTAGTCAGAGAAGATAGGTCCAAATATGATGTAGTATTCAACTCAAGTTTATGGGTTTGAAAGAAATAGGAGGACCAAATTCAAACCAAATGCAAAAGGCAGAAAGACAGTTGTCTCTTTGGTTTTATGTTCCCTTAAAAATAAAATCAAATAACTATATTGCACTAAAAAGCAGGAAATGGTAGTGCATTCTGGCTGATCCTCTAAGGCTGAGGGGAGTGCAACTGCAAAGTCACACCCTGAAGATAAGATTATAGCTAATCAAGGTAGAAAGCCACCCAAACCCCATTAAGCCCACCTGTGACCATGGATGAGAAGCTGGGGTCTCTTGGGGGTAAGGGTCCTATGGGGACTAATAGACAATGTTGCAAAGCTTGTGGAAAGCCCAGAAAGTTCAGATAATCATTTGGAAACATTCCACTTGAACCTTTTTGGGACTGGTTCATAACTAAATAAGCACCAGGAGCTAGATCCTAGCCCCTGTTCCACCTGTTTCATGTTGCTGGGGAGAAAGCAGGACAGATTTCCTCCTAACTGTTCAGTTGAGGATTAACCCTCTGTGGAGAATAACCAAACAAGTGTAGATTCTCTGTAGCCACCAAAGCAATACTGTTCTCCAGCCATCCTTTCCTTCTACCCCGGGCATGCCTTCTTCACTGTGGGCTCTAATGGGGAGGGGGGGTGAGGTACAGCCATTCTGCCAGCTTTATGCCAGTGAAGGATCCCCATTATGCTGGGGGTATTCACCAAGGGCTATTTTTGTGACATAAAATTAGGTCCGTTGTTTATTTCCAGAAAACTATACAAGTGTCTCAGTAGTTATGGTGAAGTGGATAAAATATATTTAAACAGATTGGGTGAATCCTAGGCATTTTACAGAGATTCCCACAGGTCTAAAGCCAGCATAGGCTCAGTTCAGCTCCTTTGAAAATATTGCAAAAAATTGTGTCTTTGAAGCCATATATATGGTATTGTGTATTCACATGTGCTCGGTATACTGACATTATCAAATGGCTCACTGAAACTCTGACACCATAATGCATGGCAACCCAATTGTTTCAATCCATGCTTAATGATTATTGAATTATTAAACTTGAACTTACCATACTGAATATTTAAAATCATCATGTTTTTCTAGAATTAAAGCAAGTGGAACAGAGAGAAACTATTAAATGCTTGGTCACTTTCAATAAGTGCTATTATCAATTATATTCAGTGGTTATTATTATCTGTCAAGATCAGCTTTGTGAATATGGAGCCTTCATGATGTTAATATACCCATGCATATTAAAATATATGAAAAGTTGCTATGCATGAAGAGTAGCTGATTTCCACATATTTATAACTCAGATGTTTCCATTAAAAACATCTAAACTATCTGGTTCATAGTATAAGCTAACAGGCTGAAAAAAACAAATTAAAGTGCTTGTAGTGTTTTGGAACCAGTAGACCTTAAAAAGAATCCACACCCAATAAAGCAGTGTTTTTAAAACAGCCAAATGGATTCTTATGAAGATGTGTAAAGTAAAACATTCCAAACCATGTGTGAGAGGGTGTTCACCCCACGCAGGATTTTAAGGAGTTAAAGTGAACAGGTAAGCCAATTAACTGTCCAAGCTTCAAATAGAGGAGTAGCCAGGGAGTAGGGAGTTGATTAAAGGAGGCTCAGCTGAGCAGGAATGGGCAGGGCCTATAAAACACAGGAGCTGAGAACAGACAGAGCTGTGGGCAAAGAGCAGTCGATCCCTGGGAAGAGGAAGGAATGTTTTGGGGGCTACAGAGAGGTAGTCTGCAGTCACTCCGTGGGGAGGGAGTTGGTAGGCAGTCCAGGGAAGGTGCTGAGAGGGTAGAGCCCAGAGCTGCTGAGCTGAGGGTCCCTGGGCTGGAACCCGGAGTAGAGAGTGAATGTGGGTTCCACTACTGGCCACTGGAGAAGTGGCACCATAAGGGCAATGCAGGAGAAGACTGTCTGGAACTGTTTGCATAGAAAGACTTTCGGGTAACCCCGGAAGGAGGAAACACAGATGGTGACGCAACCAGAGAGCCAAGGATGCTGCGGTTCCTGGAGTGAGGCAGGTCCACAGGGTGAGAGGACGATGGAAGAGACACACCTAAAGAGGATGCACCAACTGGCAGAGTTAATCCCCAGTACGGCCAGCAGGAGGCACCACTGTGATGAGTGGACCCTGTGACATCATGTTAAAAAGATATATGTTCTTTCTGCCAAGTGCCATTAGCAACAGAAAGGACCAGATTCAGTAGATGACTAAGGGGTTCTTGTTTAAAATAAATAAAATGATTGGCCCCAGTCAAATCCCCTGGTCCTCTTTGCAGGTGTTTCTTCCACACTTGCAAGCATTTAGGAGACCCTCTGATAATGAAATACAAATACTACTTATCTGAGAAATTAAAATAAAAATACACAATAAAATAAACAGAAGAGGCATATCAGGGTCATGATTATTCTACATAACATCATCTCACTCAAACTCCATGACCATTCACTTCTGTGGACATTGATTTCACACCTTCTGATTTTCCAAGATGAGCCACGGAAACACAAAGCCCCTTAAAGGTTTATTTAAGTACAGAATCTTGTCACTCTGGTTATGCAATCCCCCATACAAATACTCTTTTTCTTTTTCTTCCTAGTTAACATAGCCACTACAACTCAATCCTTGTAGAGCCCAAAAGTCAAAAGCAAATTTAGGTGATCTCTTATCACATCCAATCCAGTGAAAATGATTTCTTAATTTACCTTTTTCATTTTTTCTTCCTGAGAAACATCTGCTCCCGACAGTAACAGAAATATTGTTAGAAATACTAATGCTATTATTCTTGTTTGAAGGTAGTTACTTTCTTAAACATATTAGAGCCTTGTACATATTCTCCAGTTTTAAATCATAACTATCTTCCTATGAAACAGAAGCACTGCATCATGTAGATCCATTATGAAAGTCTAGTGCTTGCTGGAAATACTGTGGAGGTGATGTTTAGAGAGGACCTTGCTAATACTGCCTTCATATTCCTGCAGGAAGAAAATTAAAGGATAGATTAAATATCCATGGCTTTCTCTAGAATGACCTAAAATCTTGACCCCTTAACTTTGGGTTAACTAGTGTCTTCTTTGCGTACACTTTTAGAGAGTGATGTCACTGAGAGAAAAATAATTCTGAATGCATGGACAAATAACTGAAAAAGATACATGACATGCCCTGTCAAATATTTCTTGGTTCATAGGTTATTCCTTCACTTCCCTCCCCCCCTTCCCCGCCCAAAAAAATACCCCTAGCATATGTGCTGCTAGTTCTGATGTCCCATCCCATCTGTTTTAGACTTTCCTCTATAGACACAGTACAAACTGGGAAAAGGAAGAATAAAATTTGTGGTATTTCTTACTGTTTCTGTTAGAGATGGGTTGAACATGAAGCACCAGGTACGAGGAATGGAAGCTTGACCTCCAGTCTATTGGTTCACTGTTATTTATCATCCAATTGACACAAAAGGAAAGTATCTCCTTTATTTTGGCTGCTACAATAGTTGAATAAAGTTCCACAGCTAATCACACTCGCCATCAAAGGTGACCAAATAGCAGCATAGCTTTTCCAAAACAGGAAACAATGCCATACTCAATCATGCAACACACGCTGCCCCTGATGAAGACTTCAGGCAGGCCCAAATCATTCTGGCTAACCCTGAATCATGGGCATAAAATAGGCAACTTCTTGGCCCTGCCAAGAAGAAAAGGCTACTATTAATATTAAATTATACACACTCAAAGAGCACATTCATTACATCAATATACAAGGTTGCATGTGCCTGATCATGCTTACAATCTCAGGGTTTTTTGTGGTGACTCAGCCTCATGTACTGAAGCAAGTCCTAAAAATACTCCTTTTGAAAGAGCTTCTAGGGATGATGCCCATTTTAGTTGATCATATTTGTCCAATTTTGTGATACATTTTCAGAAATTCTGCTTTGAAGAGGAAGAACATCAGGGACTGATGAGTATTGCCCATCATTTAGAAGATAACAGCCTGTCCTTTCCCCCTTTTGCTCATGGATCTCTGAACAGTTCTGTGCTTGTAGGTGTCCCCTTCTCCTGTCCATGAAGACAAGTATTTCTTATCAGAAATCAGACTAAGAGGTTGCACTGTCAGAAAACACTGGTATTTCTGTATCTTTCATTTCCATTTTTTTCTTTATTCATTCCAGGAATGTTTCCATCCATTGTCTTCCCTTATCATGGATGTCTTCTGGTTACTGAAGAATTTCAGAGAGGTCAAAGCCACTCTCTATTATTTTCTTTAAACCCACCAGTGGCAAATGCTTCTCTGATAACTCTCGTATCAAGAGATACTGAACCCTGTTAAATTATATTTCACATCATCTCCTCTCAGCTTATAAATTGATTACCTGCTGGTTTTACAAGAAGATACTGTACTTCAGAAGTAACAGCCTTATTGGGAGATACATTAGCTTCTAACATTCTGCCATACTCAGGCTAGTCTAGTCTTGGTAACTGCACTTTATGATTACCTCATCTATCTCAGGACATTTCATGTCAGATCTGAAAGTACAGCTATTGTAAGTTTCTAGCTCACTAATATTAACCTCAGAGCTGAAGATGACAGACTATTATGTAACCTTACATGCTTCTGAGCCCTTGCTGCACCAGTTTCTGTCCACGTACAGTAGCAGTTCATTTTGCCTAACAGCACTGAAACACGACTTTAATATTCCTGAGTGATTATAGCTAGTGAGATAAAACACAAAAGACTCTTTTAAAGTGACACCATCAAGTACATTTTAATACTTTAAAAATATGTTCATAACTAAACAGGACATGTACACAAATAAAAAGATGGAAAAAGCAAAGTCAGAATTGAAATCAATTACAAGGATCACAAAAACTTATGAAGTATTTCAAATAATCTGTCAACTATCAGAAAGATAGAGAAATCTAATTTAATAACCAACAAAAAAGTTTACAGTGGGTAGAAAACACTAAAATTTCTGTCACATATTATACATGTAAATGTGGTACATTATTGATAATCATGGTAAAAAAAATTGAGTAGGACAGTGTTATACATTTGGTGCAAAAGTCTATTAACTGATCACTGCAGCCAGAAAACATATGAGACATACTCATTATAAGATGAGAGAATATATGATCTAGAAAGAAAAATTATGCCATTCCACATCCAAGTAAAAAATATTGCCTGGCTAACCTATGCACATTTTTTTAGCCTTAAAATACTTTGAAATTTGCCAAAATCATATAACAAAATATATTTTGGAGTATGGTACTACATACCCAGAAGCATTCACTATTATGTTTGAGAAAGTCACACTATTTGTTACAAATAATGTATTCATGGAATTTGCTCCCTTTTTTCTTTGCAAATTATACGCAGACAAAAATGAATTATCAATCTTTTGTTCATAATTGTGCTAGAAAGTTTTTTCCTGCATGCTGGAGCCTCTGGGATGTTTGTAAACTGTTTGCAGCAAATACTCTATTGAGTATGTCACAGTCAGACTCACTTTCTTTGAATTGTGTGATATTTCAACTAAGTAACATGGATGGTTTCTGTTCTCTGGCTAAGTGGTATAAGGTGAGCGCTTCCAGAGCAAACACGGCTAGTTGTGTCTGCATACTTTGGTTTGTTAACAAATACCCGTAAAATTAATAACAATAATGAAAGGATGAAAGCTCCTCACCAAACATTTGTGGAAACATACACACAGTTGCAGAATGTCTGTGGAAAAATTAATGAAAAAGTATACAGATATGGTTGGAGACTATCACAATTTATATTTCATAGACATGTTTGTGAATACTTTTTTCTCACTGCGTGCTCAGTCCATAACTCTAGGAAGGCAGTAGGAAATGTCTCATTGACTTGGACAGGCTTTGGACCGGGGCCTATTTTCCCAACAGTATTATATCAAGCCTCCACCAAAGTTGACAGGAATATAGCATTATATTACTATATGTTCAATATTACTATTGATCACTCGCATTTCTCCAGTGACCATCATTATCCTTCAGCTTTGCCAGTGCCCATGAGAGCGACTGGAGTGGTTCCAGCAGCGCTGCCTCAGGAGGATTCTCGGGATCAGCTGGGAAGATCGACGCACTAACATCAGCGTTCTCTCTGCAGCCAACATCAGCAGTATAGAAGCACAGGCCATGAAACACCAACTCCGCTGGGCTCGCCACTGTGTACATATGCCTGAAACTTGCCTCCCGAAGCAAGTACTCTTCTCTCAATTAAGTCAGGGAAGAAGGGCTTGTGGAGGGCAGTGGAAGCGCTTTAAAGACATTTTGAGTACACCTTAAAAAGGGAGGCATTAAGTTCTCCCAGTTCGTTGGGTTGGCACAGAACAGAACACTGTGGCACCACACCATACACCAAGCCACATCTCACTTTGAGAAAAGATGTGCTCATGAGACAGAGAAGTGACAAAGGAAGGAAGAAAGGGCACAACAGTCCAGCCAACAATTATGTGTCCTCCAAGATTACACCTGTCACTTCTGTGGGAAAATCTGCAGAGTATGAATTGGGCTCCTCAACCACTTTAAAACTCACCAATGAACCCCTTTGGCAGACATCATCCTCGCATTGAGGGATAGCTGAAGAGTAGTTCCTATATTATAAAAAAACATATCGTAAATATGTTGAAGATAACTAATGTAGTAGAGTAAGCTTATGATGGACTGGTTGCTCCTGTAAAACCCTGCGTTGTAGGAGCTGTGAAGATGTCGGTACACCCCTAACAGTTGACAATTGATCCTCATCAGATGAAGTGAAATCTTGCAGCTGCTTTTCAGTATTGAGTTACCTTCATAAGTTCCCTTCCATATCACTGGTTTGCCTTTCTACTGTATCATGGACGTGGTTGTTCCCATCACCAGTCAGCCTCTTTGTTACTCTTATGCACATCTACAAGTGCTTTAAAAGATCTTAGCCATATTAACGTAATACATGATGAGAAAAACTGTGAAAACTCAGAGGACCAGATTCTTTTCTCATTTATCCTAGAATTAATACAAAAATAACTGAAGTCATAGATACACAAATGTAAAACAAGAATTAAGCCTTCAGGTTCTACCTCACTCACCCCCTGAAATTTAACAGAGGGTTTTTCATTCTCTAGCAAACAAAGGTATAACAAGATCCAGTGATGGGAAGAGAAGCCAGGCAAATTCAGACAAGAAATAAGTCACAAGTCTTCAACAGTGAGGGTAATTAGCCATTGGAACAACATACCAAGGGTTATGGTGAATTCTCATCACTGAAATGTTTTCAATTGAAGATTGGATTTTTTTCTAAATGTGTTGCTCTACTTCAGAGAGGAATTAATTCAGGGAAGTCCTATGGTTTGTTATACAGGAGGTCAGAATAGATGATCACAATCGTACCTTCTGGCCTGATAATGTATGCTGCACTGTTTAACTCTGCTAGGTGGCTTATTTTGGGTTACTTCCTTTGGTCCATATGTCCATATGTTTGTTGAGGAATAATGGACACACAGATTCTGGCAGCAATGGTTCACTCTCAAAATTTTGATTTAGGAGCTTCTGCTATTAATTTCTGCCTCATTCGTTTAATTTATTATCTTCTCTGAAGCTCCCACATCTACTCACCAACCTTCTTCAAAAACAGCACTGATAACACCTTTTAGTTTACAATTACCTATACATCGCTTTAGTTAGGTAGGTGAAATGATGTTTAAATATAATTACAGTCTGCTGTTGTTAGTCAGGCAAAATTCCATCAAGATTTTTGCCTTTGTAGGGACTGTAAAATCAAGCTCTAAATGTCAAGGCAGGAATGAACAGTGCAAAGCAGTGTTTTACTAAATTAATTGCTTAGTTTAATCACAAAATCTAGACTCATAGATATTAAGGTCAGAAAGGACCATCACGTGCTTTAACCATATAGAGTTGAATCCTAACTCTGAAATCCCAACCTTTGTAAATATATTGTATGGATGGGGCATATTAAAAATGAATTGCTGAAATTCTATTCTGTGTATGGATAGTGAGGTTGGATAGACTAGAACGTTGGCTATACCTGAAAGTTGGATATGTGATATATGGTTTTTTTTTGGGGGGGGGGAACAGGGGGAGAAGACACGGGAGAAATGGGGGGAAAAGGCCAATATTGAGGAAGTTTATCTGAAAAGAAATTCTGTCCCATTGCTATCCTGGAAGTATTATGGACAACTGATCTGTACAATTATACCAGTTTAAATCCTTTAAACCAATATTTTGGAGTGGCAAGATAATAATAATCACACCTAACAACTCTGAGACGCCCAAATATCTTTCCTTTTCTTTCTTTTGGCAATCTTTTGAATCAGAACCATCCAACAACTTTAAACATATTTCATAAGAAAAAAGAAATTGCTGGCCAGCTGAGACCATGTAGGCCAAATTTCAACCTGGAGTGAATTTGACAGCTGAGTTATTGTGCAGACATCACTGACATAACATTACCCCCCTGAGTTGATGCATACATGGAATATGCTCTACAGAGGAACTGGAATAGCTTGTTTGCAATTCAGAAAGCCCAGCTTGAGTTTTAGGCTCTAGTGAAATGGATTGTAACTGCACAGTGATATGCTGGAGGGGGTATTTGGGAGTTCAGGGAGCCTCTTGCTTAAGTCCTGCTTCAAACTAAAATGAGTCTTGGTGTGATACTCCTGTCTCTGATACTATAAAATCATTCCTGCCTGAAGTGGTCTAAAGATCAAATGCTTTTGCCTTCAGAATGTACCCGATTGCACCATATGACATGATTTTAAAATATATTTTTAGGGAGGATACATCAAGTCCCCCACCCCTACTAAGTTTGTTTCCCTCTCCTTCCTAGAAACACACATACGACACACACCCTTCAGGTTACATTACACTTAAGAGCAGACTTTATTATCAAAACACTTAATATATTTTTCAAGACCAAAGTCTGAACATTTCCAGCAAACAGCATTTGATGAAAGTCCTTCTCCCAGTGGTGGTGTCTCCCTCCGTGGTTCTAGTTGTGAGAAAGCATTTTTGTGTAACTGAGAATCTATTTGTTTTCCTTCACTGGGACATGGAGTTTATCACAAGCTAAATGCGTGGTTGAAATTGTAGTGGGAGCTCCTTGTTAAAATATTGACAGTTAACAACTGTAACTGCACAGAGAGAGGGCAAGGGGATCCTAAATTAACAGATTCCTGCATGTATTCTAAATACACAGATTATAGCAAATTAAATGTTTTGAGCTGTCTTTCTGGGGAAATACAGAACATCTTTGTAATGGGGTAGCATGCTCTTTTAAGGGCTGGAGGCCTGGAACTGGATTAGCCCTGCCATGATACCTAGGATGGAGTGTGGAGTTTAATTAGTAAAACCAGCTGGATACAGAAGGCTGATTGCCTATAAAGAGCAGCAGGGGGAGGGGATGCTCAGGGGGACAATGAGAGACTGCAGAGACTGGTCAGAGTGAGTAGGCTCCAGTAGAGAACCCTGAGTCTTCAAGGAAGGTTTGGGAGATTCCCAGTGGGAAAGATTGGGAGTACAGACTTGATGGGGATTTGAGACCTTTATTTGGGAAATGATTTTGTTATTTTAATAAATCCAGGACCAAGGAAGGGTGTGCTGCGCCAGAGAAGAGTTTGTTTTGGTACTTTGATTTAAGAGGCCCTGGGCTGAAGAAGAGGGATACTGAGGAAGGGAACCTGTGGTGCGGCCTCTGGCCGATGAGGAGGTGCTTGGGAGGCAGCTAGCCCATTGACCATCTTCATCTCTCTGAAATTTCTCTCAATAAAGTGTCCTTGTGAGATTTCCTTTCCTCAGTTGCAAGGTAACATGTTTTTCTCAAAATGTGCCACAATCCACATGGCATCTCAGTCTTTCTTCTAAAATATAGATGTCTGGTAAAATTCCTACTGTGGCTTTTCATTCTTTATGCTCTCCTGTCTCTATTAATGAAAGAAAAGTTCAGATTACAGAACTCAATTTTTCTATCATTCTTTTGGGGAGAAATTCACCCTCTTGCAAGGGGCCTGCACAACATCCTATATACCATGTAAGCTCTTAGCCTGCAGTTTAAGGTGTATTGGATCTTAAATGAACCCTTTGCATTGGGGTGAATTTCACCTTTGCTTCATAACTCAGATTGCAACACTTTTTACGTGACTTAGCTCAGCTGAGATAAATGGGTATTGCAATCAAATTACATTAGGGTCCCAGATGTCTCAATATTAGGAGCTTTGTCTTATATAGGACCCTATTATCCCCCCACATCCCGATTTTTTCACACTAGATATCTGTTCACCCCAAATTACAGAGAAACAGCATTCTGCCTGTTTATAAAGAAACACCACTCCTGTTGGAATGTTTGGAACACAAAAAGGGATCACAGCTCACACATAAACAGTGTGGAAATGGCCAAAATGATTAAATTACTATAAATGTATTCTTCTTTTGGAATATAAGAACAAATATTAACGTATCTGCCTCCAGGCAGTTCTAACTTGCATGCTGAGCCTGTGCTACTATCATAAACCCCACACCACAGGAAACTACTAACACTAACCATGACCAAAACATTTGTGTCCTTCTAACACTTTTAATATAATTACCCTAATGAACTCCTGCATTATTAAAGTTTCTAATGTACAGTAATTCACTATAAAAATCACTTGCTACATATTATAGTGTTCTCTGTTCAGTCACATGTTATTAGGAAGCCATTTCATAACTGTCTGGACAGTAATATGGTGTGAAGCAAATGGTAGCACTTTGGAAAATTATCTATGGTCAGTGATAAAATATGATATAACTCTCATCGGGGTGGATTAAGAATAAATGAGGCCTGCTTCTGCTAAAATTTCAGGTCTCTTTGACGGACTTTTCCTCTCACCTTTCCTCTCAGAAGGACTCCACAACTGAACCCACTTTACAGATTTTCTGTTTCTGCAGCTCACACCTAAAGTTCTTGTTAGTGGTGTTGCCACATGTCAGCCCAGTGGGAGGAGTGCGAGTTCTTGTTAACATCATCTTAGGGGAGTGGAGGAAACATGCCAACTAAGAATCCTAGCATAAGAAATTTCCCATCTGTCACCTGCCTAGAAGTGCCTGCCTGACCTTCCCTAATAATATAAACATAGCTAGTTCTCCTTTGTCCATAATTTAGTGGCACCCTGGGAGAATTTGTTGAGATTGCAGAGCCACGACCTTTCCTGTACGGAAGTCATAGTAACTTTATATATTGTAAATACAGGTAGAATAAATAGCGTATGGTGATGCTGTAACTAAGACCAGGGGAAGTGATGACAATGGTTTTTGTACAGGACCAACGTCATGCAGTACTTCTTGTCTGTGCCCTTGCCTCGTTTTTGTTCTATGTGGGGCTGGCAGTCCAACAGGGTAATAAGTCCCTGTTTTCAGTTGCTTATAAGCTTGCCAAGCTTTAATTGTTCTTGCTGAAAATTTCCATGCCAGGTGTCTGTATGAAGTTGTGAGATATCGACAAAAAAATAGTTCAGGAGTTGGTGGGGGGAGAACCCTTTGCTTTGCCCGCGTTCAAAATTTCTTCAAACCATTTCATGGAGCTCTAATTTCTCCATGATTTGGAACAGAGATTTGATATTTGACAGACAGGGTCACCTTGTGTCAAGGATGGGCTTTGTGTTGTCCCTGTGAAAGCCCACCCAAATTTGGTTGAATTATAAACTTCTGAAAATCTCAGTTTGCACAGGCCCAGGAGAGTTTGTCAGGTGAATTCTCCAAAGAGTCCATTTCCACTGAGCATGTGCTAGGCAAGGGCTGTAGATGCTGAGTAGGACTTCTCCTGCAATTGCTCCTCCTGGCTGCTATGGGCCACTGTAGTGTCAGATCCAGGAACTGAGAGTAGGGAGAGTCTCCTGGGCTCTCAGTGCGCCTGCTGGTGAGACCCAGCGTGGGAATTTGGGGAAGGAGGAAGCAGCATGATCAGACAGGATGGTGAGGCTGGAATAAAGAGGTGTGAGGGAGCCTGGAGCTGAAACGAGAAACAAGGGGGTTGGGCAAGGGAAAGATAGTGTGTCCTGATTTCTGGGAGCTCAAGTTGAGACACCTGGGGGCTGCTTTGCAGAAGCACTGAGCATTCACAACTGCAGCTGCGGTGAATGGGAGCTCTGTGCTGAAGGTAGTGTAATGCTAAACTCTCTGAAAAATCAGGCATCTCCAAGTGAGGCACCCAAAATTTGTGTACCCTTTTGACTTTATACCCACCCCCTCACCAGGGTGTTGTGTATAAATTTATTATTGTTTATGAAGCACTCAGATGCTGCAATGATGAACACCGTGGAAAAACCTACAAGGAAATTAATAATTCTGTCTTCAGAGCAGGGTGTGAATAGTGTGCAGTAAATACGGCATTGGGCCATAAGTTGGACAGGGAGAATACAACAAAAGATTGAATAACTGATCATTACGTGCACACTGTCCTTTCTGTGCACTGAATAAGGCCAGGATTCGGGGGGAAGTAGTATGTGATCATGTCATTAAAGGCTGTATGATAATGCTTACACACAAGGAAGCAGAATTAAGGTCAATTCTGGCATTTCCTAACTTGTGAATACTTGATTTTTATTAAGGTTGCAGTGTTCTCTGAACACATTTTTGTGTGTGTGATATTGTACAGAGAGCAGAATAAGTGCATATTGAAGTACGCAATAATGTGTGCTGCTTCGCCATTTACTAGGCGCAGTGGCTGTTATGTCACTGGGAATTTTTAAATTTATTGTCAAGAGCACCCTGATCTAAAGCTGTTCTACATGACCTTGATGATAAACTGCTGCTCTTGAGCCACAAAGCTTACATTAAAGATGTGCAGGTATAAGGTCAGAAGATCACAATATAATATAATGTAATACTAGGCGTTATGGATGTGTTTGGGGCATGTTTTATGCTATAGCAATTTAGTTAGGAGAAGAAACACTCTAAAACTCAATGACCTTAAGTTTGTATCTAACTCATTCTAATAGCAAGCCATTTGTCACACCTTTTTGTTGAGCATTACAAGAAGCAACTGAAAATAAGCACTACCTGGTCTTTTTAAAAATTTCAAATATTGGTTTATTGCAGGGGTCGGCAACCTTTCAGAAGTGGTGTGCCGAGTCTTCATTTATTCACTTGAATTTAAGGTTTCGCGTGCCGGTAATACATTTTAACGTTTTTAGAAGGTCACTTTCTATAAGTCTATAATATATAAC
The DNA here is from genome assembly GCF_013100865.1 of Trachemys scripta elegans. Lineage (NCBI taxonomy): Eukaryota > Metazoa > Chordata > Testudines > Emydidae > Trachemys > Trachemys scripta. The sequence goes on from NC_048305.1 coordinate 81,763,687, forward strand.
TAAACTATTGATGTATGTAAAGTAAATAAGGTTTTTGAAATGTTTCAGAAGCTTCATTGAAAATTAAATTAAAATGCCGAGCCCCCTGGACCGGTGGCCAGGACCCGGGCAGTGTGAATGCCACTGAAAATCAGCTCGTGTGCCGCCTTCGGCACGCGTTCCATAGGTTGCCTACCCCTGGTTTATTGTTATCCAATTTCCCCTAAAATGACCATAGAGGATTCCTCCATTAGATAAATGTCTGTCATCAATTTATGCAATAGGTGGCTCATTTGTCCCTTGAGGTAACAGTAAATCACTGTCTTGTCTATCCACATGCTGAGCCTAATTAATGTTTTGTTATTTTCCTGATTTTCTCTTTCTTACAGAAAGAATATCCAATGAAAGGCAGTGGTAAACTCCTGTCCAGTGGCCAACTTCCTGGTAGTAACATAAGGGGGTTGCATTTGGCAGCATTTTCACTTAGACTCTGAATTATTCAACCTCTTATCATTTTAACATTTTTTTTTAGCATTTATCTTACTGTACTTTTCAATATTAGATTTTTGAAACAGTGGGAGAAAACCTGTTCATCTTACAGCCCTTTTCAGAACCTTTGAGGGTACTCTGCACTGATAGGGGACTTTCTGCTGTACCTAAAAAAAGGAAAGGATAGAGAAAGGTAATACACATGGGAACATGAAATGCAAACAAGCAATAATCCCGTGTGCATATTTTACCCTAGTTACTTGTAACAAGAATTAAATGGATGATTTTGCTACTAATCAGTTATTACCAAATTGCATTTTGCATGTGGTCTTTTGTTCAGAACTATTGATTTTCTTTTTAAAATGTGCATTTTAGTAATTCATCAATGGAAGAGAAAGTGCCTTAATAGCCTTTAGAAAATGTCCCAATACACTTATAATCTCACTACAGGGCTGACGAGAGCGGGGGATGCCGGTACAAATTACTGGGGCCCGGCTTTCCCCCCCTCTCGTCGGCCCTGTTTAGCCGGTCCGCCCTTGCTGGCGGGCCCAAAAAAATTCCGGGCCCGGCTTCCCCGGCTTCCACCCCCCTCATCAGCCCTCTTTAGCTGGTCCGCCCTTGCTGGGGGGCCCGAAAAAAAATTTTCACCGGGGCCCAAACCCACTCTCAGCAGCCCTGTCTCACTACGGTCTTTACCAGTTACTCATATGATTGCTTACCCCTTTTTAATGTGGTGTGTTAGTCCCATCTTATTTGTGGCCATTTATGTATATCTGTTCATCTGCTTAAGTGCCTCTAAAGAACAGCTTGATGTATACGGCGCAAAAAAAAAAAAAAAAAAAGTGAAGTGAAGGTTTGGAGCTTAGGTTGTGGTTAGGGTAAAAACCAGGCAAAGGGCAAAGTTCAGATTCAACACCAACAAAATAGCGAAAGCTGTTCTTGCAAAGATTTTGCCCCCAGTCGGTGGAAATCTCATAAAATCAAAGTTTCATGAAACTGTAGCTGCATCCAAATTGGAAATTGGGCTCTTATATTTTTTGAACGCAGAAGTAAAACTGCGGGGAGTGGAAATAAAGGGAAAAGTAAGATCCGCAGCTATATATCAAAAGATCCACCTTGCAACAAATACATTATAAATATAGAATTGTTATTGACTTTCCAAAATCACAATTTCATATCATACTATGATATGCCAATGTGACTTGCAATAGAATAAGGTGCTACTCTGACAGAAGTCTCAAAGCTTGTTGGATGAAAAACTCTTTGAGATCCACTAATCCCATGAGACCAGTCTGATAGGCCTATAGAGAAGGCATGGTCTGATAGTTGTGGCACTGCCGCAGTAATCAGAAATCACTGACAAGGTTAAAAGATGGAGGTACACTATCAGTCCAATGCAAGCACCAACAGAATAACTAGGTAGTGGGACAAAGTATACCTGAAGGGCATTTAAGGACTGGTGGAGGAGGAACAATTTATATGTTCCCTACGGTATCTTCTATTCAAAGCAATATTGAGAACAGTCTTTGAGGAAGGCTGCAAACCTGTCTTGTCTGGTAGTCACTGCAACGGGGAGACTTTAAAGGAATGAGATGGGGAAAAAACTTTTTGATCTTGAATAAAGCAATGAGCAACAGTCTATTCTCAATGTAGTTAGCTGAATAGCAGTAGAGAGCGTGAACATATTACAAAAACAAAAAAAAATTCCATATTTGCCTGGAATTTCTGCTTTTCATATTTATTTATTCAAGCTACATTAATTTAAATTCATTTTGCAGACAGGGTACATGAAAATTTTTGGGATGAAGTTTACTTTTGCAAGTGGCTGAATATACTATACAAATTTACATATAAACCAACTGGCCTTTACTGATGAGCTGGGACAGTAAGAACATGCCATTATTATTGTGAAATATTCTCTGAACGTGGAGAACTTTTGTATGTTAAAGTATTAACTCTAGATGGTTACACATTATTTTCCATAGAAATATGCTGTTGCTCCCTGAAGTTGCTGCTTTGCCTGCTAAAACGCCCCATCATTTCTTCCCTTTCTTTTATAAGCAGAAGTAGAATATGCTTCTGTTCCATGACACGTTTAAATTTCACTTGCACAAAAAAAAAAAAAAAAAAAAAGAGGTGGAATGAGGTTGCATTGCATTGTTTGAATCCAGATTCATTTTGACTTTGGGAGCTGGATTTTTATTTGATTCCTGAATTCAAATTTGACGGAATAAAAATGGCAGAAAGTGTAAATTGATCTCACAAGCTGACTCTGAACTTCCTCCCTTTTTGTTGGTCATTCACCATTAGAAGTATTCAGTGGTAGGGGATATGAAGACTCCACTTCCTTCCTCTCTTCAAGGGATGTTTGGTGGGCACTGACTGCCCATTCCATTCTATTAGCTGCCAGGTTGGTTCAAGAGCTTTTGGAATTTGTAATGCAGCTGGTGGTAGCAGAGACCCTGCCACTCCCTACTGTATATGTGAGACAGAAGCCTCAACAGACAGCCCCCTTCCAAAAGATGCTAATGGGAGAAATAGCTAACCAGTGCTTTCCCCAAGACCTCACAAAGAGGGGAAGGTGTGGAGACTTGATGGCTGCTTTCTCTAAAGACTTTTAATGGTATGTAGCTGGGACAAGAAGCTGTAGGGATCATTGGGTGGCTGGGAAAGAGGAGGTTCAGAAGGGATGAGCCTTATATTGGGGAAGCAAAACTAGGCAGAGTATGGATGGGACATAGGTGAGGCAAAGGCCACCTCTTAATTTGGAAGATTAAATTTGTCCATGTGTGGGTATGGTTGCTGTTCAGGGAGGCTGGTGCTAATTGAGATGGACATTATGGGGTCTGATGCTTGGTGTGTGAACTAATGTTCAGTGTGAAGTCTGGGAGTCTGGCGCTAGATGTAGTAGCTAATGGAGATTGGAAGAAGCCTGGGGGCCTGAGACAAGGTTTGGGCTGCTTCTCCTTCCCCTGCCATACAGGTTTGGTTGAAGAAGCTATGGAGATGGCTTCACAGCCTTTTAAAGCTCCTCTTCCACTCTCCTGGAGGTGAGTGCGAAGCAACTGCTATAGGACTGGTGCAGGAGTCAGATAAGTGGAACAGAAGCCAGGCAGGGTCAGCAGCAGGATGATGCTGAAGAAGGGAGTGAGTTGTGCCTCCTCACCCCCTACCTCCCTTTGCCCCAGGGAATTTTGCTTCCCCCCATCAAGTTTGGTGCACAATCCAGCAGGCACTCTCTCATGGCACAGATGTTGGTCATGGCCCATCAGGTTAGAAGCCCTGCAGACAGCAAGGTTGGGCCTGATATATACCAGCCAGAAAAGCTGTATCAGCTTATTTCTAGCAAGAGCCATGGGTATGCACAAGAAAGGTGCTAACACACCAAAGTAGACAGGGCCTGCAGGCAAATTTTTGTACTCATATGATTGTGTCTAAAACTGTTAAGATTTTTGAATGTCCTTTTTGCTGAGTAAATCTTGTAGATAAGAATTCATGTGTTCCCAGTCATTTGCTGCTGCTCAGTTTGACAAATGGGGAGAAGTGGCTTGTGTCATGGATACTGAAAATATCAGTCACAGGACTGTCATCAAATTAGAAAGGACCATCATCGGGAGAAAGGCCCATGAGTGTTTAGGTTCATTTGGCTTCTCCATATTTCACTGTTGAAAAGTGGCTGGCTGCAGGGCCAGATTAAGGAGGGGCTTTAGGGGCTGCAGCCCAGGTCCCCGGCTCAAGGGAGGCCCCGCAAAAATAAATCACAGGCAGTGATCTCTGACTCTGGGCTGCTAAAAATCCCACGGTGGAGCGGGGCGCTCAGGCAGGCTGCCTGCATGCTGTGGCCCCATGCCGCTCCCGGAAGTGGCTGGCTGCTAGCTCTTCTCTGTGACCCCTGGCCAGGGGGCAGCTCTGCACACTGCCCCTGCCCCACCCCCAGCATCATCCTTGCAGCTCCCATTGGCCGGTTCTGGGGGTGGCGCTTGCGGGCACGGGCAGAGCACAGGCAGCACACGGAGACACGCTGTCCCCCTCCCTCCAGGGGCCACAGAGACATGCTAGCAGGCAGCTGCTTCCAGGAGCAGCATAGGGCCACGGCATGCAGCAGCCGGGAGCCGCCTGTGGTAAGCACCTCCCAGCCAGAGCTTGCACCCTCGCACCCCGTCCTCCACCCCAACCCCCTGCCCCAGACCCTGCTCCCCCTTCTGCACCCCAATCCCCTGCCCCAGCCCCTCCCCCCACACCAAACTCCCTCCCAGGAAAAAGACTTGTATACAGGGGCCCCACAAAATCTAATAGCCTCAGGCCCACAGGAGCGATAATCCAGCCCTGGCTAGCTGGATTACTTGTGCTGCTGAAAGTAACTTGAAATTGTCCCATCTACAGCAGCCACAACCAAAGTAAGTGACAGTAATGTTTTCTGCTGAAGAATGTGCAGGGATATTGATCAGAATGGGCATTAGTGCTCATTAAAGGAAACCAATCTAGAATGAAAAACAGAGCTTGAAAAAATTAAGTGCTGAAGGGTAGCTTCCCTAATGGATTCATTCCCACTGATTCATTCCCACAGGCACTGTCTCTGTCTCACCCCACCCCCTGTCTGCCCCTGTGTGCTGCTGTGCACAAACCCTGTGGTGTGGAGGACCCCAAATCCTGTCCATTTCACTATGACTTGTAAATCAGAGTCACAGCAAATGAAATAGAGGATAGGTAACTGTACTATGAAAATGGCATTGGGTGTATGCATACACTCAGTGATTCTCCATAATGATAGCTTAACATAAAATGGAGACCAGTGCATAGGTGCTGGAACCAGGTGTGCTGGGGTGCTGCTGCACTCCCTGGCTTAAAGTGGTTTCCATCATACCCAGGGTTTACAGTTTGGTTCAATGGCTCTCAGCATCTCCACTATACACATTGTTCCAGCACCCCTGGACTGCTGGATTCCATCCATGCATTTGGCAGATATGGCCTTGTCTATTTTGGGATTTTAGGCATCAATGGAAACCTATAGCATAGCCATGGTTTATACAGGTGCAGCATAATTTGCACTGGTGCAGTTTACCCAGGTTTTGAAATCCCAGTGTAGACAAGGCTTAGGAGCCTGTACATATACAATACACACGTGCTAATACCTCTGTGAATGTGATGAAACATAAGTGAATGTAAGGTTTGCTGGATGGCCAGCAAATCTGTCTTTTATCTTTCTCTTTTCCTTGGTTAGGAAGGACCTTGGTTATTTCTATATCTGTAAGGAGTATGTAGTCAAATTCAATGATTGTTCCAGTGCAAAAAGTAATATAGGAAAAGATTCAAAAGGTCCTAACATAGGCCTTCTTTGTCTTTCTCCCTAGAATGCTCCTCTCTTATTCCCTGAGAAATTCAAAACCCTAAAGATATTTTCAGTCACTCCTCTTGTTTATAAAGATGAGGTCATGCAATCCAGGAAAGATGCCCTCCAAATCAGTTGGCTAAATTAAGAAAAAACATCTTAAGTATGCACTGAGTTTTTCAGTGGTGCTCATTGCCATAGTATTTACATGCATCACATACATCCATGAATTTATGCTCACAACATGCCCCCAAAGAATGGAAATATTTTGACATCCATCTCACAGAGGGGAAGGTGAGAGACGGGGTCCAGCCCCAAGTCACAGAGCATATTTCTGCTGGAGCCAGGAGCAAAACCCAGATCTCCTGAGTACCAGGCCATTATGTATACCACAAGTTCATCCTTCCTCTCTCAGGTGTGTGGGTTTGTAACTAAGAGATCTTGAGGGACTCTAATAAATTCTAAGTTGATGTAACATACACAGTAAGAGAGCCAGAAGAAGGGTTAAGTCATGCCAATTTAGACTCGCTTACAAATTTGCCCTAATTTTCTACTCCACAAAAAAACCCTGAGAGTAAAGATACCGAACCATTTAAATATTGACTCAGTCCCCGCATAGAATCACCGAGAGCTTGTCTACATGGGGACATTCAGGAAAATTAATCCTAATTAACTAAAGGTGTGAATTTAAAAGTGGCTTAGTTAAACTGTATTAAACTCCTATGTGGACATACTTATTCAGAATTAAAGTGGTCTTAATTCAGTTTATCTTGAAAAAATTAAACCAAATTAAGGCCACCTTAATTCTGAATGAGAGTGTCCACACTGGTGTTTAATTCAGTTTAACTAATCCTTTAATGCATTAGGATTAATTTTTCTGAGTGTCCCTGAGTAGACAAGCCCCGATAAGTCAGCACTTAATTTGTCTCCCCCTTCCCATGTCCGAAGGGCTTGTCTACACTGGCAATTTACAGTGCTGCAACTTTCTCGCTCAGGGGGGTGAAAAAACACCTCCCTGAGCGCAGCAAGTTTCAGCGCTATAAAGCGCCAGTGTAGACAGCGGCTCCCAGTGCTGGTAGCTACACCCCTCATGGAGGTGGAGATCAAGGTGGGTTTTTTTAGAGCCGCGACCACGCAAGCTACATTAAAGCACCTGTGAGCTATAGTAGCACCACAGCATTACTTAAATTACTGTCTCTCAAAGAACCGTTAAACAGAATGAGCCAAAATCAGTGCTGGGGTAAATCCATTGTCATTTATGGGCATACTCATGAGATGTGTTTAGCCCAGTGTCTGAACACCAGTAGTATTCCTCATTGGCCACGTATGTGGCATGTTACTTATTCATATGCATTTTCAGATTTATTGCACTATTTTGACTTTTGTCATTTTTAGCACCTCTAGAAGGATGTATAATATTTAAAAAGCATAATTCCTATGATGGTGTAGTATGGCACAAGTCTATAAGACAGGTCTTGGAAACTAAGGCATTGTTACAGTTTATCATTATCTGGACATTTGTCGTAGAGCAGTTTTTCATAATAAGCTTCAAAAAAGGTGGAAGCCCAGATCTAAGATTCAGGTTTTTCAGAAGTAGTTCTATAACAGGAGTTTTATATTCTCTGCACTTCGACCAATAATCTCCACATGATCATAAAGATTGAAATAAAGCTTATTTCTCTATTTCACAATATAAATTGGAACTAAAAAGACTGTATTTTAAATATTGTATTTTATTTTATGTCCTTTATAACCTCTTTGCTTCACAGAATTTTCCTTAATCTATTTAGGAGAATGTGCTGAAATTAGAGGTGGGACAAAACCACCTATCAAATTCTGAATTTGGGGTGTTCAGAAAAAAATGAATCTCAAATCTGAACCAGGTTCAGGAGGGCACAATCCAAAATCCACATTTCTACTTTGGATTCCAAGTGAAATATCATTAGAACAGCCGTTTTCAGAGCATTTTGGCATGAAACAGGATCCATGATTATTCCCAGAATGCAGGCTGAAAGAAGTCACCTGATAAATTCTGTAGGCTCAAATCTTTGGAATTTCATGCATCACAGCTCTCTGAAGAGCTTCTGACTGTTCTGTGCAATTGGAAAGTATTAAAGAACCTTATATCTTCAGATAGTTTGAGTTGTGTAGCAGAAAGAGAACATTTCACTTAATTTACATCTTGCTTTTCCATACACAAATTGACACATTTGTGTATGCAGTAAATATGCACAAAGGAAAATAGGAGAAGTGTGCAAGGATGTTATGGTTCCCTTTCATGACTCGCTTGATTTTTTTTTCTATAAATCACTACAAAAATAATCATGATAGATCTGTGCATACATACGTTTTGCATAAATTCCACATCTGACTCAGTGGGCAGACCATATGTTGTCAAGGTTTGTATGTGTAGAGGGAAGGTAATACAAACAAGTGCATTCTTACTAACTCCCTCTCCATTGGCTAAAATAACATAAATGGACCACATTTCAATTGCATTGTGTCATCATATCAAGAACTGGATGTCTTTCTGTCAATGGTATATAACCACAAGGAGCTCCTCCTGTTGCAGAGAAAGTTCCATTCCAGCTATGACTCCAAACATTTGCCCCTGGAATTCTTTCTTTATATTCTAGAGAAGATATCCATATTTGACCTAACAATCTTGACTGGTAGATGAAAGAGCTGATAGAGTAAGTATCCAATAATTGTATCCCTTTCATATCTATCCTTTTCAGATTTACTAACCAACCCTGTTTTTTGCACAGATTTTTTTCTAGAGAATACCATAGAAATATGGAACTATTAAGACAGGTGGTCTTGTAACCTAGAGGTCAGACAGGTGAACTGACAGCATTTTTAAATATGTTGCTCTGTCAAAATGATTGGCAGTTCTTCTGTTATGTGCATAAAATCACATATTGCTATGAATGCTAACTTAGTTGTCAGGAGCAGTTTTGCCATTCTGTTTAGCCTTGTGTCATGTAAGATTCCTTTAAGCAACTAAAAAAACAGCCATAATCCATTTGATTTTCTGTCTTCCCATGAGGAAAACTTTTGACAGATGATAAATAGCAACTGCTGACAATCATCAATGTGAAGCTATCATTCTTTTACATTAAATACAAAAACAGAGTTGTAAAGTCACTAGGGATAAGACTTTTGACACATAAGAGACAAATATATAATCCTCAGAACTAAATCATTGTTGGGATCTAAGCAAGTACAACAAAGCACAGCTGCTTTTAGAATCTCACAAAGTCAAACCAAAGCTAACTTTGATATCTGGAACCTTATGCATGTTCCATTCCAGTGTGCCATGCTGTTAAACCATAAACTACTTCTTAAACATGCAAACATCAGTGAATGTATGTGCACAAAATAGAAAGACACTTTACCATGCTGTCTCCTTTAATTAGGATTAAAAGGGACCAACACCAGAATAAAGACTGTGCTGTTTGCTGAGTGAACTAGAAAGTATGGGCCACCCCTTTTATAGTAAAATGCTCTACAGCTTAAGTGTTCTGTGTTCTATTTCATACCAATAGTTCCAGCCATTTATTTTTAAAATTAGTAATAAAATGGAAATACAAATGAACAAGATGACACAATATGTTGTACAAGCTGGCCGTTTTGAAGCAGTCACATAGGCTAAATTGTCATCATGAGTCTTTTGGGGGGATGATAAATAAAAAGAACAGTTAGTCATGGTAGCAGTACTTGTAGTCTTACACTACATTTTTCAGTAGGAGAGATGTATGATCCCTTACCAGCCTTACCCTTATATGAGAAAAGGGCAACAATTTTGAAAAAAAAAGAAAAGAAAAAAACATACATGTGATTTTTTTTAATGTATAATGTTCACACCACAAGTCCTATTTTTGTTTGATACTGTGCTTTTTTGTAATACATACTGTGCAGAACCCATTCTGTTTAACTGTGACAGTTGTGACTTTTGAGAGCAATTGAAAAATTACAAGTTAAAAGGAGGTGCAATTTAAGTCTTATAAGTGCCAGCAGGAGGCAAAGGAGTAGACCAGTTGGGACAGAACAAATGATTTGCATAGGAGTGCATTTCAAGTTGAAGCATGTGGGCCAAAGAAATGCAATATGAGTAGAATGTACTATGCACCTCAAATATACTCAAATGTGAATGTATCATAAAAATACTGATTCTTGTTTACACCAGGGGAACTTCACAATGCAAGGGTCTGTAAAGCGAAAGTGTAGCATATTTACACAAACTTTCCATGAATTGCATGGTGAAAATGACCTCAGTGAGAATGAGCATCAGGCCCCCAGTGTCATTTATTGACATATACCACATTCATATATACACATTCCCTCGACTGCAGAAATTACTGGGTGAAATTCAATTGCTTGTTCCATTCAGGAGGTCAGACTACAGGATCATAGTGATCCTTTCTCTTTTTAAAGTCTGTGAACAGACACAAACTATTAATATACTTTTTGAAATATGCTTCTTTTCTTGTGATTTTTCTGTGTTTTTTAGCTAAAAAATGCTTACATTTTATCATGCTGGGAATGGGTGATGGGATGGATCACTTGATGATTACCTGTTCTGTTCATTCCCTCTGGGGCACCTGGCATTGGTCACTGTTGGAAAACAGGAGACTGGGCTAGATGGACCTTTTGGTCTGCCCCAGTATGGCCGTGCTAGCATGCTAAAAATAGAGCATAGTGTGGCAGTTTGAGCAGCAGGACAGGCTAGCTGCCTCCAGTATGTGCCTAAGTGTCTCAGATGGGTACACAGGACAGCTAGCCCCTCCTGCAGCTTGCACTGTCATGGCTACATACTGTTTTTAGTGCCCTAACTTGATGAGAGACACCCACACAAGCTCTCATCAAGCTGGGAATCACATCCCCAGGTCAAAGTGTAGATATAGCCTTAGATAAAATTTGTTTACATTAGTGTTGCATCGTGTCTTAATGTCACAAACTTGAAATAAAAAGAAGGAAACATCCATGGTATGTGGAATTTTAGTGGGAGTACCCAAGTGTAACAATCTGTAGAGAAACTGCATTTCCAGCTTGTAAACTCTGAGAAGTCTTCCATATAATAAACAGAGCATCCATCACACACAGTTCCACTCTTTCATCCTCATCTGACACTGGCCATTTACATTTGAGAGGGCTTGGCATGCTAAGAGCATGTTGTTCTTCTCCCTGTCACCATCTCTGGCAGGTCTTATAATGTTAAACAGTCAGAGCAAAGTGTTAGGAGGAGGATATAGGATGCTACTGTGCTGAGAAGACTCTCACTGCTGTTTAGGAGTTACTTGGAATGTTGTCTGAAAGCATAAAGAACAATTTACAAGACTTTAATAAACCAGTTAAATATGAATCAGAAGTTTATAGCTAAAACAGCAGCACAAAGGGGAGCCCAAATCCTGTTCATCTTTCTCTCGGGGGTAGTCCTACTATAGGTAGTGTTTTAAGTTCCAAAAGCATTAGAAAGAGAGCAACTTAGAATGAATTAGGTGGTATCTGTGGGCAGGGCTGGCTCCAGGCACCAGCAAAGGAAGCAGGTGCCTGGGGCGGCCAATAGATAGGGGTGGCACTCCGTCCATTGTTGGGGCGGCACGTCCGGGTCCGCGGTGGCAATTTGGCAGCAGGTCCTTCAGTGCCTCGCTTCCTCTTCGGCGGCACTTTGGCGGCAGCTCAATCGTTCTGCTCAATCGGGCTTTTCTTTTTTTCTCTCTTTTTTTTTTCTTTGCCGCTTGGGACGGCAAAAAAGCTGGAGCTGGCCCTATCTGTGGGGGAAAGAACTGTGGCACTTACATTACTCCATACCACTTTAACTTGCATTCTGAGTGACAATGAGACCTTTGTGTAAGATCATGAAGGGAAAATGTCTGTTAATGAGACATCAGTGGCTGCATGAACTCCAGCTTTCTGTAGGTATTTGCCTTTCTTTTTTAATGTATACAGCCTACCAGGCATTTTCTTCTAACCAGGTACTTAAGTAACTGTGAGGAAACCAAACTCATGAGAGCTGCCATTTTATTTCTTCACTCTATAAGAATGGGACTTTGAGGAGCGACACAACAATGCCATTCAGTTAGCATTAGACAACATTGTGCTGTCGTTAAAGGAAACACAACTTTTTGTCAGGGGAAATTAGTCCTAATGATGTAAATCAAGATGGCAGCATGTAAATACAATAACACAGAGTGTGTATAGAAGGCAAGTGATCTCAACTCATGTTATCTGCCTAGTTTCCATGGAAACAACAATTATGACACAGCTAGAGGAATTTACACTATTCCCTTCTTGAAAATTTGCTAGTTGTTCTTTCTGGCATACAGGAAAGTCAACTAGTCAAAATACCCCTGCTACTTGCAAATTGCTAAACAATGCTTTGTTCACAAGTACCTGAGGACTAGCATATCTGTTGGCTGAACTCTCATTTCTTTATACATAATGTATTTACCCTTTTGGTCTTCATTTATTTGTCATTGTTTTCCAACTGAATTTACTGATTTAGATAAGAATCCTAGGACCTGATCCTGAGAGGAGCTGAGCACTCATAATTTCCCAGAGAAGTCAGAAGGAACTGGGTGCTGGAGGAGATCAGCAGCTCTCAAAATCAGGTCCCATATGTCTAACATTAGACATCCATAAAGCAATTACCCAAACTAAAAAGCCAACTTTTAAAATTGGGCCCTTATACATTAGCAGCCAAGTGCTAACAGATTCTTCCCAGCATGACTTTAATCCTCCAGACAAGTAAAAATGTATTATTTTATTACAATAGCACTTAGAAGTCCCAACCAAAATCGGGATCACCACTGCAGTAGGAACTGTACAGACATACAGTAAAAGACTTTCCTGATTCAAAGAGCTTACAAGTCAAATAGACAAGATAGATAAAGAATGAGAGAAAGGAAGTAGCTCCTAACTACCCAGCTGTGATGAGGTGTCTACCTCACACAAGACTGGAAGGGGTTAAGATGGCCAGGCAGGCCAATTAATTCCACAGGCTTCACCTGGAGGAGGAGCAGGGGATTGACTGGGAACAGGCTCAGCTGGGCAGGAACAGGTGGGACATCCATAAAGCCAGGGAGCAGACAGCAGAATGGGGCTGTAGGGCTGCAGTCACTCCCTAAGAGGAGGGTGTTAGAAGGCTGGTGAATCCAGAGAGAGAAGAAGCTATGAAGATAGGAGATGGCTCAGGGGAAAGCAGCAATGTAGGACAATTCAGGCCTTGGCTGCTGATTGGAGGGCCCAAAGATGCCAAATAGGTAGGGCAGGGGGGCTTGCCTCTCCCCCTGAGTTTCATACAGGAGGTGGACTCCCAGGCAGAGCTCTTAACTGCTTATCATTAGGTGGAATGTGAATTCTGCAGAGAGGTGCTTCTCCTAGCTTGTGTTCATGGGGAGTCAGTGTTTTGTTTACAAACGGACAGGGTGATTCAGATAAGAAAAGGCTGGTAATTAAATTAAGGATCTGGAAGTCCTTAGATGAACCTGTAAAACAGGAATCCCTCTGCGGGGAGGTGGGGTTGAAGAGAGAACACAGGGGACTCAGAAGAAATACAGCCAAGCCTTCTGAGCCAATGTTACATTCAGAAAAGAGGAAGATGTGAGGGGCATAAGTGAAAAGAAGGGGCCAAAACCCAGGGAAGCGAGTGGTATAGAGAAGTTCCCACTCTACCTCTGGTACTTATGTGGCCCCTTCATTGTATTATCTGAGCACCTCACATCACAGGTTGGTAAGGTAGAGCAGTACTATTATCCTCATTGTACAGATGGGGGCACTGAGGCATACACAGACTAACAGCCAGATTTGCAAAGGTATTTAGACACCTAGTGGGATTTTCCAAAGTGCCTTTAAGGCTAGGTGCTTTGTATACCCCACTAGATGCCTAGCTGCATCTTTTGGTGCCTAAAAGCCTTTGAAACTCTCTTCCTAAGGCACTGATCTGAAGTCATACAGGATGTCCATGGGGGTAAGGGGAAAGTAGAACCCAGGTTTCTCAGGGCAAGCTCCCTATCCACTGGACCAGCCTCTCTCTCTACTGCATGCTGCAAAAAAGAGACCCCTGACAGATGGGAGCAAAACCAAGAAAGTCAGCTCTCTGAGACTTCAGCAATTGGTCTCAGATGATGTCATGCTTGACAGTATGAAAAGCAGCACAGAGGTCAGGAAGGATGAAGAAAGAAAGAGAATGAGAGTCAGACGAACGGAGAGCACTTAACCACCAATGGGTGGCAGATTCTGCCCCAGGCTGAGTTGTACAGCAATGCCTGCTGTGCAATTTTAGATTTTAACTGAAAACCATTTTGTTTTATCATTTTTTGTTCTGAGTTTGAGAAAAGGAAGGAATGAGAAAGTGTCATATGAGTATCAAATGTGATTACACATCAAATTCTAAGGGTTTCAGCTGTATTCAGGCCAAGTCCAAAACAAAGAACAGAAATTGCATCCACAGAGTCCATAAAATCAACCATTATTGTCATGATTTATAGTATTCACTGAGTACAATCTGTGCGCTCAGCACTGCTCAGAATATGCCAGAAAATGTAGTCCCTGAGCCAATGCATATAAGATGGCTCAGATATTTAAGTATGAAGTGTATAGTTATTGACCACACATGTTATCACATGTTCACTGTGAATTTTGTATGTATGAGTAGAGGCTCTGATAGCAATAGAAGTTGTACTTGATTAAGGACTAGAAGATTTGACCCTCCAACTTCCTTTCAAGAGGAAGAGTTGCCCAGACCTCTTGTGCCTGTTTATTTTCCTTTTCTGCTTGCAGTGACCCTGATATACCTCAGAAGTATCAATTCTCCCCTCCTTCCCCCAACTTTAAAACATGGAATTTTCTTGGTGTTTAATTTAAAATATTCTCCTATGAAAACTGCAACTCAATCACTGTAGTGTTGTGTTTAAGAGCTTTCTGGAAAGTAACTAGCCTTTAAACAAAAGTGAAAACAGTGTTGCCAACGGTCATGATTTTGTCATGAGTCTCATGATAATTATCAGAGGGGTAGCCGTGTTAGTCTGAATCTGTAAAAAGCAACAGAGGGTCCTGTGGCACCTTTGAGACTAACAGAAGTATTGGGAGCATAAGCTTTCGTGGGTAAGAACCTCACTTCTTCAGATGCAAGAAGTGAGGTTCTTACCCA